>NC_060898.1:23005915-23278415 GCF_014805685.1 Silurus meridionalis | reverse complement strand
CTTATTTAGTCATAACATGGAAAGTGAGTCAGACATTGTAAGTGTTTTGTGATGAGGGGTGAATCGATCTCTTGTCGAAAAAACTCAAAACCATTAACGCAAATACTTCTGTATTGTGTGTCAGGGTTTTTTTTTCTTTTTGTCCCCACAAGGTCAAACCTGTCAGATCTTCCTGTCCTCATTGTGATGTTCAGTCCTCACCAAGATATAAAAACATGTCTCTCTTTCACACGTACACACATAAACCTAATATGTTCATTATTTTGCTTCTGTCAGCAGAAATCAAATACCATACTGACCTTTCGACAACCACAATTAATATTGGCTGAGTGTTATCCACCAGGCTAATTCTAGCCACCGCCAGACAGTTACAGTATCCTGCTATTCTGTTCCAGGAGCAACAACAGCCACCAAAAGTCTGAATCTATTAAAGGCTTTATAGTCAATTTTTTCTTATTTTGTATAAATTAGTTGGAAAATATGTAGAAAAATAATGGTTTCATCCATGACCTTAGTAAACTGTACAGGAGCTGATGAAGATCTGCTTGTTTGGTTTTACAGGTTTGTCTTTTTACTGATACGTCCCCAAGTTTCTGTTTAGAAAGAGAAAACGTATAAAAGCGGGAAAGGCACATCGGAGCTGAATAACTAAATAAAAAAAAAAGAGGATGAAGCTGAAAACAATGTTCGTAAACAGGTAAACATCATAAAGACATCACCTTTAATAAATAAACAGTCCATGACGTGAAGCTTTGTGTCCATGGGACTGGAATGGGGACAGGATTAAAGTGTAAATCTGGAACTGCACCAGCTACATAATGATCCTAAAAGAAATTCCGGTGTTTATATGAACGTAACGCCGGACGGGATGATAAAAAAAAATCTGTCAACTTGTTAATTTCAAACAAGAATCCTTTAGAAACTAAACAATCCCATCAACAAGCATCAATCCAACATGCTCCAGCAAGTCTCAAAGCCTCCGAGACGTTGGGCGTGCAGTACGCAGTACACGCCGCTTATTCCAAAGAAAACCGTAAACCAGAAAAAAAAAGAACAACAAAATGTCCTAGAACTAGGAACGGTTTCCATGGCAACAGAAATCATACCATAGCCAAAGATACCATTTTTATATTCACTTTTATACCAAAACAATCAAATGAAATGATCAAATATTAATTTCTGTATGAACACTATCTCTATAAGAGCTAAATAAACGCTAATGCTGTAATACAGTGCCGTTTCTATAGTAACGGCTCATTCGCAGGGACTCGTACGATTGGACTGTTACTCAGTGTAAATTGGATTTATAAAGAAAAAGACGTTTTCTGGGATACAACATTCTGGAGATTTTCCACTACAGAATAGACGACTTGAGAACTATTTCATGAATTGAGATTGTATGAAGCCGAGACTCTCAGTTTTGATTGGATGGCAATTTAAATCCATGTATTGCGCACTACTGTTGACTGAGGAAAGAAAAGAAGAAAAAACACTAAACTTTTTAAGCTTTTTGAATTGTAATAAGGTGTAATAAAGGTGGCAGAACCTGGCAACCGGACCAAGTTGCGTCCAATTTGGCCCTGCTGCTGATCTACGGTGGGTTTTTAATGGAACCTTAAAAGAAAAATGACAAAATCTAAGATTACGAGAATAAAGTCGTAGCACTACGAGAATAAAGCGTCAAGTGCGCTGGTTTTTATCTCCCTTACCGTCGATTTCTTTGATCATCATCCTCAGATTCAGAGAAACGGATTATATTTAGAGAAATCTCCTCTTTGAATATCATACAGATGTAACCATCGATATCATTCAGACAAACGAGGCGATTTGCTCTGTCTGATTTTTCTATGAATAAATTGAGTTTACTGGTTATAACGTTATGCTGATGCGGCGTTAAAGTAGGAATTAAAGTCATGTAAGATTTTACCAAATCCTCCAAATCCATTTTATGCAAAATAGCGAAATGTTTCTCGCAATTCTGTGATTTTTCTAAAAATATTACCACTTTAATCTCGCAGCGCTACGACTTTATTCTAAAAATATTATTGCAAATTTGACTTTATTATCGTAATCGTAATCTATGATCTATGATTAATCTATGATCATTGTTGGATGGAGTGGGATTTATGCAGGCTCGCTTTACTCAAACGTAAAACACGAGATCCAGTCTCTCCTGCCGACACTCCGAGGTGTCACATCCATCATTTACTTTGTCAAGCTCTAACAAGCAGAACTTATGGGAGGAGATGAGATTTATGGAATATAATGCCTTTAAAAACAGACCTGTCAATCAAACAAACAAATGACTCTGATTGGTTTTCACTTCAATCAGGTGAAACATCTGGGGCTCACAAAAACAGGGTATTTAATCCTTTTCGTGGATGAAGAAAAATCTCTATACATTTATGATGTGTCACATGGCCAAACTGCTGCATGATGATGAATGAAATGAATTGAAGAGGAGAATTTCCAGGACCCACAGGAACAATAATCAGATATTGCCAAATTGCCCCCTCCCCCTCCCCCCATCTTTACGAAGCTGCACATCGACTTGATGAATTGAGTTTTAACTCTAACGGAGTGTGAAGATAGATAGATAGATAGATAGATAGATAGATAGATAGATAGATAGATAGATAGATAGATAGATGGATAGATAGATAGATAGATAGACTATATTTCCAAAAGTATTGGGACACCTGCTCTTTCCTGCTGTATGTGGTTCTTTTCCAAACTATTACCACAAATCTGGAGGCACACAATTGTACAGGTCGTCTTTAGATGGCGCTATAATAAAATGTTGCATTCACTTAAATTTGGAAACTCAAACCTGTTCCCCCCTGTGCCCCTGTGCACAAAGTGAGCTCCTTGGAGATCTGGTTTACATGCTTTGGAGAGGAAGATCTTGCTGCTATAGAGCTCTGATCTCATCCCTACTGAACACCTTTGGGATGAATGTGAACGCTGACTGCACCCCAGGTCTCCTCACCTACATCAGTACCTGCCTTTCATAACATCCTTGTGGCTGATGAACACAAATATCCATAAGCACACTCCAAAATCTAGAGGAACATCTTCCCAGAAGAGTGAAGGAAAAGAGAACTAAAGGTGGAATGTGATGCTCAAAAATCACATACCAAACTTATGTAGATAGACAAACAGATACAGACAGGGTCGTGGGGGACGAGGATCATTGATGCACGTGGGGAGCGAAGGCTGGTCCATGTGGTCCGATCCAACAGACGAGCTCTTGTAGCATGTGAGCATCAGAACTGGACCACGGAGCAATGAAAGAAGGAGGGCTGGTCTGTAAATATTATAACCAAATTAATTCTCAATTTGTTAATTTCTGTAAAGAACTCTAGAAATTAAAATTGGAATGAAGTGAACTGAATTTATTTCTTCACCAAAGCAGTCCTAAAGGCTTTAGCTTGATCTGAGTGAGATGTAATCTGACAGCATGACTTTCAGTAACACACACACACACACACACACACACACACACACACACACACACATGCCCATATTTCGATGGAGAGAGATGCCATCGTTAAATGCTTCCTCTCTCCCTCACATCCATCCATTACTGGATATAAATCGAGTACTATTACACCGTGTCCTGCTTTAACTTCATGCTCTACAATTATCCTGAAAAATAACACGTTTAGACGGAAACAGAAGGAGAGGATGAAAGGAAAAAGAGGAAATATGCATGTAAGTTTATTAAAGTCCGAGTGTTTTATGTTCTTTGAGAGACACGTGTATGTTCTTTCTATTTCTGTGCAACAAACTGTAATTTAATGGATTTATAAAGATTTCCTTTGACCAAAAAAATCTATAAATGTCCAGATGTTCCACTTTATTTCCATTGAAAAATCCTCCTTTAGCATAAAGAACAGCTTCACACACCCTCAGCATTCTGACAATTCAGCTGAAATACTCTGATGTGCATCTTGTAAAACTCACCAAAGATGTTCTTCACTGAATTTCTTGTTCATTTCAGAGCAGTTCAGTAGAATTTGGGTGCAGTGACTGAGCAGGTGGTTTCATGAGAAATATCACTCCAAATAAACTCCAAATCCTCCTCGAAATAACACTTACAGAACTCGGATATACGCGTCGGATCATCGTCTTGTTGTACGGCGAAGTCGTTTTCCAATGAAGTGCTGTTAAAGTATGGAATGGAAGCAATGCTGGTTCAGAATTCCTTTCAATTTTCGGAATGGGTCTCTCAACTTCCCTGCTCCGAAACAACACCAAACCATTGAGCTTCCACCCCCACGTTCTTCTTGTTCCAATCAATTGGGGTTTCACGTCAGTCATTTTTCTCATGTTGATTTACACCAAGAACAATGTGTGTCTGTCAATGCTGGGGGCTTAGTTTTAGGATGCCAAAGCGATTTTGAGGGCCCACATGGCGTTTGGAGCATGTGACCTGCCCATAAAAATGAAACGAGACCTCATATTTTTCAGTTCATGGCTGCTTTCTTTTTTCTTTTTTCTATTTGTCTCATCAGTAAATGTCTCTCACTGTCTCTAGTCTCACTATCCTTTGGTCTTGTCATGTTTCATGCATGTAATCATCAGCTGAACCTGTTAAAGGTGTGAAAATGATGTTTGGTGTAAATTTGGATACACAATCAGTGTCTTTTCTATTGACATTTTCCCCGTAAAGGTAAAAACTTCTCCATGGCCAGGTTCTGGTTTGTGACCTGCTGTTTGGGGACCTTTCATTTACACGGACTCTGAAGCATTGGTAGGAGACGGATGAAGGTACTGTATGAATTATTTAATTCGTATCCAAACCTCATCTTGACTCAATAATCTCTGACCGATTGAAGTCAAACGAATAAGCGTAGGGTCGCTGTTTCCTTTCCCAACACACCACATGGTCTACTTCATCTGGACAAGTTAGGCCTGGTTTATTGATCTGTCTTAGATGAAAGCGTTTAAGACCAATATAGAAAAGCAAGTCCTGAGGCAAGAGGCATGGAGATTCAATAAAATCTCTCTCAAATCCAATCCGCTCTTCAGGAATTTTATATTAATATAAAATGACTTTTATTCGGTTTGGCACGTCAGAATGCATGCTTTCTGATAACCACAATCTATAATATAAATATATAATAAAACCAGGCAAGGTTTAATTAGTAATTGTCTCAGCTGTGAGACAAGGACCAGCCCGAACAGCAATCCTCATGGGGTTTAGATTTTTTAAAAGTCATTTCTCCTAATGCTTTGATGGAGAGAAAAAAAAACACAATATAGAGATCAGTAAAGATCTTTCAGGCTCTTTCATTGAAGCAAATGAAAATTGATGGCTCTCAGACGCCATGGTTTGACTTCGCACTTGATCACGACGCCCGAGGAATCCGCCTCGACTTCCTTCACATCTCGATCCGACCGTAACTGCTATGCTTTTGTGCGTTGTGCACAACATGATGATGCGTGAACCCCTAACGCGAGATGTCATCCAAGAAGGATGACCGCAGTGATAAAAAAAACGAAGTCGGAGACACGTGATCGTGGGCTGAGAAGGTTTTTTGTTTCGCTGAGGACGAAAGATCGCACAGCTGTTCAAACAGCAGGATCGATATCCTTAAGTAATTAAAGAGAAAGCGGAACATATTGCAAATAGAAAGAGTGAATCAGGGAAGCTGAAGAAGGAGGAGGAGAAGAAGACAGGAGCTTGGGAAAATGAGTTTGTTTATTTGATTTGATTTGATTTGATCTTACCGACCTAAACAACGATAACAGTAATGGACAGTAATGAAGTAAGTGTAATTTGTTAATATACTTAAGCAACTTTTTCACGTATCTTTACTTTACTGAAGTATTTCCATGTGGTGAGACTTTTACTGTAAATTCATTTCAAAGTCAAATATTTTACTTTTCACTCAATTACATTTTGTGAAATCAGTCGTTTATTAACTAGTGTAGTTATTAATGAGGATAAAAACGTACTGGTGAAACATGTAGCGAGTCACCAATCAGGATCGAGCGCATGCTCTGTTTTACACGTGAAATCAATTATGACAAGATAAAATGGTGTAAAATGTAAAGAACAGCATTTAATACAGGAAAGAAACGTGACCCTGGGTGTTGAGTCTGGTGATTTTAATTAGATAGTGGATTTTTTCCTGCCCCTGTTCAGGTATACGGTATAAATATGATTCTACACTCCGGTGATCAAGATTTTGACATCTTGTTGTTGTTCTGCAGTACTACAGCATGAGCAGTATTACACCATGTGCCTTATGGTTCATGAAGAGTTTTTTTTCTTTATTTGGTTTGTTTGTTAGTTTAGGAAGTGAAAATCTATTTCATGCATGACTTGGTGCAGTGATGGAGCAGTACAGATCGCCTATATCGATGTGTCACAAGTGACGAGTCCCCAGAGTAATTGCATTACGCGATTGCATGATTTGTTACCTCCTTCTTTTAGGAGGCTACAAACCCGGAATAAATATTCTACACAGCAGTACTGATCTCACTCTTCTGTCTTACTATATAGATACTTGATTTGATGGATATTCCAGGCCTGCATGAGTGAAATGCACTATTGTGGAGGTGAGGAACAGCCCGAGGTGAAATGAAGAGCATTACAATGGTGTAAGGTCTCACACCTAGCTGTGGATTATCACCTTATACTATAGTCTCTTCCCAGCATTGAGGAAGTATATGGATCAAAATAACGCTTTTTATATACGACTCGTTACATTTACAATTCTGCTGCTCCAAAACACACACACACAGATAAAGAAGTGACAGAAGATTACTTTAATGGAATAACATAAATCTCTACTAATAACGTTTTCGTCCTCAAATTCATCTACAGCCTTGAGCCGTTTATGAAAATCACCGTGTTCACCATAGAAGTTCCACCACATGCAAAACTCGTCCAAAACTCGTCCAAAATGTGTACAATCACTGTCTAAATCTGAATGGAACTGGAACTGGATGTTACTATGGTTACAGGTGTTTATAACCAGCACATTTATTTGGATTCAATTGACAAACGCAAACTAACGGTGTGTTCAATGCTCTGAACTCACACCTGAACCTCCAGCCAATCACAATCCACTATTCACACCTGAACCTCCAGCCAATCACAATCCACTATTCACATCTGAACCTCCAGCCAATCACAATCCACTATTCACACCTGAACCTCCAGCCAATCACAATCCACTATTCACACCTGAACCTCCACCCAATCACAATCCACTATTCACACCTGAACCTCCAGCCAATCACAATCCATTATTCACACCTGAACTTCCAGCTAATCACAATCCACTATACACACTGACCCGTGGAATAAAACAACTTAATTCAATATGTATATTTGGTGGGATTTGGTGGGATGGAGATATAAAGATTTAAACAGAGCTTCTGTACCCTGGCAGGTGAAACACTTGATGTGAAAGTGGACGTTCTGCACGCGCACCACTTCTCCCTTGCAAATGTCACCACATCGGAAGCAGGAGATGGTGTCTTGGGCAAAAGAACCTCTACGTCCTTCACCATAGCTGGGGTGCTGGTAGGGGCCTGTGAAGAAGAAGAAGAAGAAGAAGAAGAAGGAGACAGTTAAATTTTTGGTGTATCTGCTTGTCTTTTTTTGGGTTCAGAGTATCAGAGTTTCATGAAAACACAGTAGGTCCTTGACGAAACTAACGATAATAATGAACTCATTGTGCCAATAAATGCAGAAGGTTAGTGTTTGTAAGTAGAACCGTCTTTAAGCTGTTCCAGATGTGCTGTAAGCAGATGTAAAGTCTTGCAACATCTGTGGCCACTATAAAGCATCAGCATGAGGTTGAATTTGGGAGGATAAAAGGGAAGGATTTACACATCGAAGAGCAAAAAGCTTAAAATAATAACCTGCTGGAGGATTTCATGTGTTTTAGGCCTTTTTTGTTAATAAATAGCTTTTAAATGGTTCCAAATTGTACATATTTTATGTTTGAATGATTCTATATATATATATATATATATATATATATATATATATATATATATATATATATATATATATATATATATATATGCGTATAATAAAATATTTTGGAATGTGGGGTATTAGATATTACAGTGTGTTAGGATTTCACACACACACACACACACACACACACACACACACACACACACTGCTTGTTGTTCCAGATACACTCTCAGTGTGATGTTATGTAACATCCAGCGATTTAACGTCCAAGATCTGTTCTCTTTCTCTTCATCTGCTTTGGCAGAAAGACGTTTTTCAGTGTCAGTGATTCCATTGTTTTTCTATCAAGTCTGGCAAAGACAATTTTCACATAACACACCCTGATTAATCGCACAACAGACAGCATCACAAACCCACATTAATCACTAACGCGTTCGAGAAACACTGATTTTACATTTATCGCATTTGGCAGAACACCGTGTTTAGTTATTTACTTTTATCTCTTTTATACAGCTGAGAATGCTGTTGGGTTAGGGGCCTTGCCCAGGGGCCCAGGAGTGGCAGCTTGGTGGGGCTGGGTTTTAGATCTTTGGATCCAATGCTTTAACCATTGTGCTACCAGAACCCCCTGATTGACCTGATCGATCAAAATTAGCTCAACTTTAACCTCAAATATTATCATAGATTTTTTTTTCTACAAATCTGTTCTTCTTATTGGCTTTTAATAGTCCCTTATGGTTAACACAGTTACCTGTAACCCCATTTAGTTTATATTTCATATTTCTTTCTTTCTTTTCAATAGATGTTCCTTTTTTCATGTAATGATACAACAACAAAAAACCCACTACTGAGTCCAAAAAGAAGAACATGAATATTTATATATGTAATTAAAATAAGATTAAATTGACACTGTCACTATCATAACACAATAATTTAACAAGACTGTGGTGAGACCTGAGATGTTGTATGGTTTAGAGACAGTGGCATTGAGTAAAAGACAGGAGGTGGAGCTGAAGGTAGCAGAGCTGAAGATGTTGAGATGTTCGTTGGGAGTGACGACGATGGACAGGATTAGAAATGAGTTTATTAGAGGGACAGCGCATGTAGGACGTTTTGGTGACAAGGTGAGGGAGGTGAGATTGAGATGGTTTGGACATGTGCAGAGGAGGGACATGGGGTATATCAGTAGGAGAATGCTGAGGATGGAGACACCAGGAAGGAGGAAAATAGGAAGACCAAAGAGAAGGTTTATGGATGTGGTGAGGGAAGACATGCAGGTAGTTGGGGTGAAAGAGCCAGATGTGGTGGACAGGGTGCCAGAGCCTTTAAACACTCAAAGAGGTCCAACATCCAAACTCTACATGAAGTGGAATCCAAATGGTGCTGGTACGTCTCTAGATGGTTCGGGATATGACACAATCATGTCAACATGAAGCACTATAGTTAATAGTTATTAACACCTTGTAGAGCCTACATCATAAGGAACTTATACATGATCATTCCTGGGTACTAGCTAATGGCTATTAAAAAGACCATTGCAGACCACTTCATCAGCAAAGGCTGAGGTTACTAATCTGAGGTGGCTTTTTAAATGGAAGTCCTGATATGAACCCGGTTCTCAGCAGTAGAACTCTGTAAAACACAGCATCCATACTGTAGTCACATTCTCAACTGAGTAAAGGTCAAGCAAGAGTGGGCGGCATCCAAAATATCTTCACCATCACTTGCCAACAGCCAAACAACAAGAGAACATTGTTCCGAAAATCTCAATTTTCCACACAAAGGGATTTTATCTCACTAAAAATTGACACTTTTATCACCTGGATATAAGCAATTATCTTGATCTTTACTAAAAGTCCAAATAGAGGCAAAAAAAACAAGAGAATAAAAAAACACAATTGACAAAAAAAAATCTAAACCAGAGGAACGATTGAAAAAGAAAAAGAAATGCCAATGAACAAATGGAATGCATTTCAGTGGAAAATCAAAATCAGAAATCAGATGAGTGAAGGTTCAGATGAGAATCTTAGTGTTCTGAGGATCTTAAAATCATAAATAAAACCGAATGCGAAAGACATTATGAAGTATTCTACCACGCATAAACAAGCCCTAATGCAGGAGTCCTCAAACTACAGCCCACATGTGGAACGACCCTCTGAACAATGCCAGAGACATATTTTAAATATGTAATTTAAAATATGTTTTACTCAAATCATATCTGTATTTGATAATAAAATTTGGCTTTCAAACAAAAATGTCCCTTAGTTATTAATAGAGGCACCGAAACTATCAGTTATCAAAAATCTATACCGATAGTTTTTCCGGGTCGCCATCATTATGAGAGCGGCCTCTAGAGGCGAATTACTGATGCAACGTGCTGTTCTTTTTTACACTTGAGACTGTGCGCTGCATGGAGAGCACTATTTATTATATTATATTTATTGTTTATAATGATGAATTCCATAAACATATTTATTAATGAAAACATTCCAATTTATTTTCTTTAGCACATTTTCATGATTCAGTACTGTTTTTCATGGAGTGTTTGTTTTTTGTCAAGTATCCATTTAAAAAACTTGGTTAATCGGCGAATCCGATCCAACTTCACTATCGGGATCGATAAAATCCACTATCTGTCGACCTCTAATTATTAGTTATTATCATAGCCTAATTATTTGTTAGATTCAACCACCTAACATATGCATGTTAGTAAATGTTTTGATTTCATTAGCAATGAATATGAAAACATGTCATTAAGATAATAATAATGCTTTTTTAACAGATAAATCTCTTGAAAAGTGACACTCATACATTTAAAATCATAATAAAATCTCCGGCCCATGTCATTTTCTGTTACCTAATTAAAGAAAGAAAATTATGTGGCCCTCACAAAACAAAGTTTGGAGACCACTGTCGTAATAAATACGCAATGCTTTGAAAAAGCCCGGAAGCACAAACTGTGTGAGTTCAGATGATGATGATGCCACGTGTGGAGCCATGAGAGGAACATTGGCAATGCTTTATGGCTGGAAGGGTCTTTGTCAATACAGCACTATTAGCCAATGTTTTGTGCTTGTGAGCTCATGTATGTGGAAGAGGGCAGATAGCTCTGTATGTTAGCTCTAACCCAGCCAGGTTTGTTAGAAGATTAAAGATGTGCATTTTTCAGATGACCAAAAGGGAGAGAAGAATTACAGCAGAAAAAGAGAAGAGAAATGAAGAACTGAAATGATCAGAATTGTACTTAAAACCAGATTAAATATGCAGGTCTTTGTAAAAAAAGAACCAACATTTGCTGTTGAGAATTTCAGAGAAATGATGCTCTGCTAAAGGCAGCAGACGGAGCGATGCGCTGTGGTGCGAGCTTCCTGTCAGTGGATCGTACATTAGCGTTCAGACAGACTTAGTGCGAGAGTGGGCTGGTAATTGTGGGGTTTAGGCTGGAAGTGACAGCTCTTGCCTGTACTTTCTGCCCTAGCGCTTTTTTCAGTAGACAATTACAGCAAATATGCAGAAAGCCTCGACTTTGCTGGAGGATGAGAAGAGCGTGTTGATACTGTAAATGTGACCTGTATTTATTCTACAGTGGATTCTGTGCCGTTTATTTCACACTGGAAATCCAAACCATCACAAAATGGCAAAATTACTCACACTTAAACTTAAAGTAAAAGTTTAGGTGCGTCTTTTTTCTCCGAATAATCTCTGAGATGTTTATACACTTTGATTGGCGTCTACCTGTGGCTTAGTCAATAGGTTTAATATGATTGGACATCATTCGTGAATGCACACACAGGTCTATAGAACATCTGATGGAAATGCAAGTTAGAGCCAAAAAAACCATCAAAGCAGAGACATGATCATGCTTTCTGCTGCCCTGGAGGTTCCAAAGAGCAGCCTGGCCTCTGTAATTCTTAAATGAAAGACATTTGGAACAATCAGGACTTTCCAAGACTCTAGGTTTAGGGATAGTTACTAACCCTAGATGTGACCAAGAACATGATGGTCACTCTGGCTGAGTTTAAGAGATCATGTACAGTATGGGATGAGGAGAAACTCGGTCAAAAAACCTTTAGTCCAGAACGGTGATGTTTTCTGTTTGGAGATGTTTTTGTAACAGTTACGGAAGGAGACTCCAGTGCCACTACTAATGTTATTGGTTTGTTGAGTTTTTAATCAAGTTGTGTTGCCTTTTTTTTTGAGAGAAATACAGAGATTTGATATAGAGGATATATGACACTTCAGTAATATGAAACAGATTATTTTCCTAAAATGGCACGTCTTTGGCCCATTTGTAGAACATTGAATTATGCTAATAACAAACCCTGACAAGGTGGACTTTTAGAAGTAGCTGACACTGTATGAAAGACAAAGTGGGTCTGTAGACTTAATAAGGTACAAGCAGAGACATTTATCAGACCTGACTCGGGGTTGGCATCGGTGCATCAGACGAAAGATAACGTTGTGAAAAAGTGTGCATTAGATACACATTTGCATTTGAATCGTAATGCATCGTTTTTTTTTTTTTTTTAACAGATTTACACAAATTGCTTCACCTTGCATATTCAAATTCTGCCCCTCCCACGCAGTCCTCAACAACAGCCACAAAAAGCTTTAAAATGTTCACGTTAAAGATAGTTAAACTCAATATGTGGCTTATGCATTATGAATAAACACACCCACCCACCCACACACACACACACACACACACACACACACACACACACACACACTATATATATATTTATGTGTGTGTATGTTAGATGAAGGTTCTCATAGACAGTTGAAAGTGCAGTACTGCGGCACTATAAAAGCAGTATCAGCAGCACAAGTCTATCATTAGACACCTCCAAGCTGAAACTCTGTAAAGAAGTAACTCATCCCACACTAAACACATGGGATAATAACACGCTTGTCAAATTTGATCTAAGTGCTTAGCCACATGTACGTAACATCTTCAGCCTCTATTTAGGACTATAATCAGAGCATTATTATGTCATTGTGCAGACGGGTTTTTGTGCACGTTTGGACTTCCTGTATAGTCTATGATTCTAAGAAGTAACCAGTAACGTGTGTTGTAGAATGTCAGTGCACGATGTGGAGGTGAGGAACAGCCTGAGGTGAAGAGGAGAGCATTAAAATGGTATAAAGTCTCACCTGAACCTCCAGCCAATCACAATCCACTATTCACACCTGAACCTCCAGCCAATCACAATCCACTATTCACACCTGAACTTCCAGCCAATCACAATGAACTATTCACACCTGAACCTCCAGCCAATCACAATCCACTATTCACACCTGAACTCCAGCCAATCACAATCCACTATTCACACCTGAACCTCCAGCCAATCACAATCCACTATTCACACCTGAACTTCCAGCCAATCACAATCCACTATTCACACCTGAACCTCCAGCCAATCACAATCCACTATTCACACCTGAACCTCCAGCCAATCACAATCCACTATTCACACCTGGAACCTCCAGCCAATCACAATCCACTATTCACACCTGAACCTCCAGCCAATCACATCCACTATTCACACCTGAACTTCCAGCCAATCACAATGAACTATTCACCTGGACCTCCAGCCAATCACAATCCACTATTCACCTGAACCTCCAGCCAATCACAATCCACTATTCACACCTGGACCTCCAGCCAATCACAATCCACTATTCACACCTGGAACCTCCAGCCAATCACACTCCACTATTCACACCTGAACTTCCAGCCAATCACAATGAACTATTCACACCTGAACCTCCAGCCAATCACAATCCACTATTCACACCTGAACCTCCAGCCAATCACAATCCACTATTCACACCTGAACCTCCAGCCAATCACAATCCACTATTCACACCTGAACCTCCAGCCAATCACACTCCACTATTTACGCCTGAACCTCCAGCCAATCACAATCCACTAATAACACCTGAACTTCCAGCCAATCACAATCCACTATTCACACCTGAACCTCCAATCACAATCCACTATTTAGACCTAACCTGGAGATAAATATATAACATTCTATCTGACACTAACTATAAATCCTACTAAAACTTCCTGTCCTCATAGTGCTTCTTTTGTCCCCTGATCCCCACACAAACACATCCCAGGTGGCTTTTAGTGTGGCTTGGCTGTGTTGCCTTTGCTTCTGTCACTCTTCTGCCATCTGGGCACAGAACGAGCGCCAGGCTCCAGGGTGGCACCCTCCGGAAATCTGCCACCCTCCTTCCCTCCTTCTGTATTTACTTCAACGGCTTCCTGTCTGCTGATTGGCGTTGCTAAGTAAGCCGCAAAATTTCCATTAAAAACACCACGGCAACGGCAGTCACGAGCCAATGACGAGCCGGTACGGCATAAAAAGTTCAGGAACGCCGCCAGGTCCTGCGAGGAGCGGCTCTGTTTTCCGTCCCGCTGTCTCCTGATGTACGGCTGTGCACCAGGATCTCATCGGCTCAAGCAATTTCCTTTTTTCTCCTTAAGCAAGCTATTAATAAAACAAGTCCAGATAGTAATGGTGCAGTTCGAGCGTTACTCAGCACAAGGCTTGATTTAGAGTCCAGAAAGTGCACAGCTGAACTTCCTGGACGTAATTTACAGCACGTCTCTCCTCAAAGAAACCACGCAGAGCTATTCATTCTGGTTTGCTGAGATGTTTGAGTTAAAAAGACTCGTCCGCACGGAGGAGGTTGGAAAAAAAATGCTGAAAATGAAAACATCTGGAAATATTTTGGATTGGAGGTGTGGAGGAGCAGGACATTTTCAGAAGCAGATACGACTCTCGAAAGACCAGAGGGAAGGATTTCTCCTAAATGAGGGTTGCTTTGTGTTTTCAAAACATGTCAGTATGCGTTAGTTGTGTAGAGCACGCCTAGATGTAGTCTTACAGGACCTCATAAAGAACAGGATCATCTAATTAACATGACACCTTCAGGCTGATTAAACCTCAGAGAAACGATATCCATGCTCCAATGTTCAAGATTCCCGACAGGTATGCGATTGTATTGTAAGAACACCGACGTGAACAGTTTTCAGATCTTTCACACAAACGTCACGATGCGACATGTCCATACGGTCCCCATAAAGTTGCTTCATAACAACTGCTCGTAAAAAACGTTCCTTATGGCGTTCTCTTTATGAGCTTGATGTCAAGACGATGCCATGGATGATCCATGCAAGATCAATAACCCACATTTATAAACATCCAGGATTTCAGTATTTCAATTCAAATGTATGGACGAAGGCATAAGATCTCTATGTGCTTTTTGAACATCTTACCTCACATTTATTCCCATTTGCTCTTCTAATATCACTTCTGAGAAGATGTTCCACTAGATTTTGTGGAGATTCATTCAGCTACAAGGGTGTTAGTGAAGTCAGTTAGTGAGGTAGGTGAGAACATTCATCCCAAATGTGTTCAATCGGATTTAGAGCTCTGTAGCAGGAGATCTTCCACTCCAACCCATGTAAAGCAGATCTTAATGGAGGCTGGTTTTGTGTACAGGGGCATTGCCATGCTTTCATGGTTTTTAGTCTCCTATTTCAAGTGAAGGGAAAATGTCATGCGTCATGTATAACTTTGTACTCACAGTTAGGAGAAGAACCACACATGGCTGGAGAAGTGGTTGTGATTCTGGTTTGGGATTTAAAAAAATGTGTAATTGATTTTTAAGATTTCTAAAAGTACAAAACAGTCGTAATTTTTCCGTGTTCCAACAGGAAGCAGGAGAATGTAAAGTTTTCAACTCACACTCTAGATTTGTGTTTGATCATTTTTTTCCAGATAAAAGAATAAATTGTGTGGGAGGGAACCCATGGGAGATGCATGTAGGCCATGAGAACAGAGCCTCTGTAAATATGATGTGAAAAACCTGTTCGTATTTCGACAAAATCGCAGACAGAAGCAAGAAACAAAAAGTCTTTGCGCATCTCAAGTCTCTTGATCACTTTTATTTAAAAAACACATTCATTTTGCTACATGCTTCCATTTCCCTTCTCTCCCAGTCTCCGCCCCCTGTCTTACCATTGCTTTGTTACTTGAATGTGTTCACCTGTAATGTGTCTCGTTTTTGATTTGTTTATCAATACCCCACGGTTTTTCTGCATTGTTTTAAAGTCTTTTTATGCATTTTTTTTTACACAAGCCTTAATTCTCCATTTGCCCTGCTTCCTGTTTATATTCTTTTATGTACATCCTGGTTTTAATCCTAAGCATCTTTCCCAATATTGACCTGTATTTATTCTTCCTGTGTCTTTTCCCCCTGGACACAATGATTTTTTTAATTCATATTTTCACAGCGTTTAAAGCTTTAAAACCCATGCATGTTCTCTTTTTCAGATCTCAAAGTCCAATCACAGTGTGGAATATCTGTAAATAGAAAACCAGACTCGGAGCTGGAAGCTGCTCAGCTGCTCGTATCTGCTCAGTGGGTTGTAGTAACCTCGACGCCTGATGCTGATAATAAAATTCCCTTCTTTCAGCAGTTTTTTTAAATGCTTTGGCAAGCAGCCAGCCCTGATGCTGTGTTTTTATATGCTTCTGTACTTCATACACACACACATGCACAATTCACAAAAATACACACACTTCTGAATAAACCACATTAGGAATTGTTTTACTGATTCGCATCAGTGCATTGAATAAAAGTTTGGATCAAAATACACTGTTTTTTAACGCATTTGCATCGATTTTACTTTTATTATTTAGAAGGTTTGTTTTTAAAGTGACCAATTATTTGTAACCAATATTTGATATGCAGATCGATTTCTTGTTGCTAAACTGTTTCTCGAGCACGTTCTCTCAGCACCGCCGATGCTACGTGAATGAAGCATCACAACACTACGGAGACCGAGGCGTGTCCAGAGAGTCACATAGAATACAGATTAACATGGCAGAGGTAGAGCTGTAACTTCCTCCAGACACAACAGGAGAACGTCTGGGTTTTCAAATTGAATTGCAGAGCATCATACTTTTTCCACCGCATCGTGATAGTGGTGAATCATCTTTCACATCCCATCAGTAGCTGCTTCATATGTATCTTTATTGTATCGTTTCGCTGGCTGGAGATTCCAATCGCATCTGCTTCAGTTTTTGAGATGCACATGCCTAATACACACACGTTCTGCAGCTTAATGACAGAGTGGAAGGCGTTATAGGCATTTTCACTCTCCACTGAAGCACGTGGACGTGCAGCACGTGACTACAGCACTACCACACAGATCTAATTCATACAATTATAATGACTATAACTCCATTCATGGACCTAAAGGGTTGAGATTTCAGATCCGAAACCAGTAACATTTACATCTTTCTAGACGATAAAGCTGAAATTACACAGGATATTATACATCTCCTGATACTGGTCTGTTAGGTGATGCTGAAGCATCAGAGGTTTCTGAAGCAATCAGCCCTGAATTTTTCCTGCAGTTTGTTGTTTGATATGAACTTGAAAGCTCCAAATATCTCCATGATTTTCCACACTGTGCCACTGCTGTTACGTGATTGGCTGATTGCATAAAGCATAAAATCCTCAAAAAAATGGTTTCAGATGAAGTTCATATCAAACGTCAGAACCTTTTTTTTAATTATTCCAAACTGTGTTCCAAACACAATTTTGTTTGTTTGTTTGTTTGTTTGTTTGTTTAATGACAGCCACTAATCTGACCAGTATGTTTGAAGGACGTTAAAAGAAAAAAACTGCTCATGGCAAAAGTACGTCTTTCAGCGGTGCCTGAAGAACATCTGTTTTTAGGGCCACAGAGGAATTCTGTGCCGTTTTGAACAGGCAGGGAACGAGATCAAAAACTCAGGCCAGCCTTATCTTCAAAAGCAACAGTAAAAGAAGAATCTTTGGCTCTTGTGATGTGAGGTGGTGATATACGATTTTAATGTGGGATTTTTTACCATTTCCTGTTTAAAGAGAGTGAAGCAGGTGTAATAATATTAACAGCTGGGAACTAGTTATCTACTGGTCTGCTGGTTAAACGTCTAAAGGTTTTTGAGTTTTAAACCAGACTGAAGAGTTTTAAACATCTGTAATAAACATTAACTTTGGTACTTTACACAAACACTATTCAGCTGAAGGTCTTGAGACACCTGATATGTGGTTTTTCCTTCACTTGTATTAGGAGACCCAAACATGTTCCAGCATGACAATACTCCTGTGCACAAAGCCAACTGCATGAAGATCAGCTGTCCATGGGTTGGAGTGGAAGATCTCATGCTATAGAGCTCCAACCCTATTAAACACCTATGGGATGAATGTGAATACTGACTGCACCCCGGGAACCTCCTCACCTTCTCACTTACACCAGTAACTGACTTTACTTACACCCTTGTGGCAGAATGAATCTCCACAAATCTCCACAAAATCTAATGGAACTCTTCCAGAAGACTGGAGGTTATTACAGTATAAAGGCAAAGGGATGGAATGGTATGTTCAAGAAGAAGAATATTTTAGGGTCAGATGGACTCCACTCTTACTTTAGCTTACATTTACCGTGTTAGTTATACAATGCAGGTGATGTGGGGGGGTGGGGGTGGAGTTGGTGGTGCTTAGGCATGGCTATGTGGGGCATTGGGGGAGTTGGTGGGCTTGGAGTGGGGGATTAATGAGTATGTGTTTGTAAACCAGCTCACTGTTTGTGAGCCGGCGTCTGTATGCAATCTGTCACCGACATGAACCATAAAACAACTCATCTATCAGGTAGTGTTATGGATTCTATGCACCAAAGCATCTCAGGAGGCTTAACAGAGCCCTGGTTTCATCACCTCTGGCTATTAGAGGTATGGATAAACTCAGTGTTGGATTAGAATTGAGAGAAACTAAGAACATGATGTTGCATTAATGCAGTGTTGTTTTTCTTCAATCGCACATTGTGGAAATCCTATAAATGATATACTCACTTTATTATGAGTGTATTATTAGTGCTCTTGTTTACGCATACAATTATGTGATCAGCCAATCGTGTTGCAGCTGTGCAGTGCATGAAATCATGAAGATACTGGTCTGATGAAGAAAAATAAACGAGAGAATGGAATTTCACACAACCAGTACAGAATGGTGCAAAAACAAAAACATCCAGGCAAACCATGCTGAACTGTGAGATGGATGGATGGATGGATGGATGGATGGATAGATGGATGGAGGGATAGATGGATGGATGGATGGATGGATGGATGGATAGATGAATGGAGGGATAGATGGATGGATGGATGGATGGATGGATGGATGGATGGATAGATTGATGGATGGATGGATGGATGGATGGATGGATGGATGGATGACCTTCACTACTGGATTTACTGAAGAGCATGACGCTGATGTCAAGCTTAACTAAACCCCTATGAAGTGATTTTTTTCTTTAAATGATATATTTCTTGAACATAAATGTGATCTCAGAGCTTCAAATGGGGTCGATATTTGATCTGACATCATCTTAGAAACTTATAGATTCTGTGGTCAGGTTCTGTCACATGAGATGCCTCATGGTGGTGGGTTTTAAAGCAATAATACGACGTGTGCTGGTGAAATAAGTTGTGCTGAGTCAGTTTACGTCACAAGTTTATGACAAAAATGTTTTATACCAGTGGGATGAAACCAGACACAGTGCTCAGGGCATCATTAACCCCAAAATTGTGGTGACCACCACCCCCAGGGGTCAACTGATATGGGAAGTGGTCGCGCCATGGTTAAGATGTTGGACTTCTGATCAGAAGGTTGTGAGTTCAAATCCTAGCACCATCAAGCTGGGCCCTTGAGCAAGGCCCTTAACCCTTAACTGCTCAGATGTATAAATGAGATAATTGTAAATTGCTCTGGATAAGAGCATCTGGCAAATACTGTAAATGTATAATAAAAAAAATAGCAAACACCTTCAGAAGTGTTGAATGAATGAGCTCATTAATTTCTGATTTATCCCACGCAAACCATCGTCACACTTTTATTCAATTAAACCCAATAAACGCATCATATATCTTTATATAAACGTGTTTCGAGAGCTCGGAGCATCAAATCAATTTTAAAGCTAATGTTTAAAAAACTGAGTAGCAGGAAACAAACCAAAAAAAATCTGTCCATTAATTTTTTTTTTTTAATAAATCAATTATTTCTTGTGCTTGCTATTATATCACGTTTTTGTGAATGAATTCAAAATAAAAATGGTTTAAATGAAATCGAAATATTTTCTGTATCGTATCGCCAAGTATCAAACCGTCACCTCGTTAATAAGAATCATATCAATCACACACTGAATAAATTCACTGTAAATGTACGCAACTCATTTATATAACAGTCTGAGAAGAGCACAACAAATCATTATTATTATTATTATTATTATTATTATTATTATTATTAATAATATTAATAAATTATTATTATTATTGAAATCCTACCGTTCGTGTTCATGGTGAAAAGTGTCTTCTCATCCAGCTCTAGTCCAGCATGATGCTTTGGAATGAAGAGCAAGCGAAGAGAAGAAACTCCACCTCACTCCACTCCACCCAGATTCTCCTGATGTCCAACTCCTTCTTCTCGGTCGCTGGAGCAGCTGGTTGCGCGCTACAGGACAGACTCCAGCTCCTGAGCAGGATGCGGATGGGTGTTTCCGGTTTTCTTTGCGCGAGCACACACACACACACACACACACACACGCACCGATCTATCAGGAGCTGGAATTGGAGAAGATCCAGCTCGGTGGTGATGTACAGCAGGACTCGGTCCGAGTCAGACTCACAGCTCGCAGCATGTCTCCTACACTGAGTTCCTTCCGAGCTCCTCTACTTGTTTCCTGCCGTCCTCACTGTCCCGTAGTGGTGATGAGAATAATGATGATGATCTAGAGGAGGAGGATAAGGATGAGGATGATGGTTTTAAAGATGATGAAGATGATGGTGATGGCGACACACTCCTGAGCTCCGACATTTACATTTCAGAGCTTCCAAGAGCTGCACTTCCTTGTGTTTAAAACGAGATGAATGAAGAATGGTTTCTGCCCCTCGGAGCTTCACCTGCCCCTGCACGAAGCCTCAGCAGGGCTACAGCGAACAACTTCCACCTTCTGGACTTCTTCGGTATTACACGATTATTTTTATAAAACAAAATCCCTCAAACTTCTTCAAATGTAACATAAAAATACACTCAGCTTTTAATCCGACTCATAATAAAAGGTGAAAAAACTGTCGGTGGTGGAAACAAAATCCACAAACACATAATGGCCAGTTTATTAGGAACACCTGGAAACCCGTTCATTCATGCAAATGAACCAACCAAATAATCATGTGTCAGATGAGATCTTCTCTGATCATAGTTTGGATGTTCTTACCAGATATGCTGGTTGGACTTTTTGAAATTGTTTACACACTCTTGAAGATCAGGTGATTTTCTTTGGATTTTCACCCATTTAAGTAACTGCTCAATTTTCACGTTCCTTTTTCTGGTTGCCAAAAGAGGAACTTGACGTGGTCTTCTGCTGCTGTAGTCCATCTACCTCATGGTCGTATAAAGCATTTCACTGCATGTTGTACCCTGTATGTATGTGTATGTGATGAATAAAATTTGATTTGATTTGATTTCAAAGCAAAAGTCAAACTAAACTGAATAAGGTTTGAAAATGGACACTTCACTGTGGGTGTTAATTGTAACCTTCTGAGTAGAAATGTAGGAACGAAGAGCCTTAGAAACATCGCCACCTCGCTGTGAAATACATTTTGTTTTTATGTAGCGGGTGCAAAGTGCGATGTGCTCACAACCTCATTTAGCTACACAGTTATTATTGCACCTAGTGGTTAA
This sequence comes from Silurus meridionalis, assembly GCF_014805685.1. Lineage (NCBI taxonomy): Eukaryota > Metazoa > Chordata > Actinopteri > Siluriformes > Siluridae > Silurus > Silurus meridionalis. The sequence continues at coordinate 23,256,667 of NC_060898.1, read as the reverse complement.
AAATAGGAGCTGCAATAATGTATAATAAACAGAGGCCCATTGGGACAGGAATCACGCTGCCCCATGCTGTAAACATTTGTTAAGAAGTAGGAGCAAGGAGGAAAGTTTATTTCGGGGTGGCCAATATTTAACGCTAAATCAGACTTGTTTATTAGCATGTAGTGGCTGATGCATTAAAAATGCTATTTACTATGCTTCCCACAAAAAAAAGTAATACAAAAATTACGTTTTTTTTTTTTGCTCACTATAATTATATTTAATATACACCAGAACGGCTTTTTAGTTCTGCTACTTTTTTTAGAGGTTTTGCTGAAATTTAGCAACCCAGCCCTGGTTGATAATATTAGCTTTCCAGGAAACACGTGTTTATTGAGATTGATGTGTGTTAGCATTCCAACTTCATTTTGTCGATTTGACATTGAAAGGTTTTTGATTTCTAAAGTTGCTCTTCCACACGAGATCCACATGATGTCAGCGTCGTTCCAAAAACATGATCAGTGGTTCGATCTGTTCTTTCTTTATTATTTTCGAAGATCGAACAAATGCCTTTATATCATATATATTGCATTTATATTCAAGTTGAAGTTACATATTAGGATTTTTAAAGTTCTACGTGAATTTTTTCACTTCTACCAAAGAAATTTAATTACACTTTAAAATTTACATAATATAATTGACCTCAGAGAGGCGATCGATCAGAAAAGCCAATGTAGATTTATGGAAAGCTTTACACAAATTAGAAAGGCGTTGACTTTGTAGGGACAGTGTAGCTAGACAGCATCGGATGGTGGTCTGTAGGCCGACTTTGGAGGTGAAGAAGAGGAGAAGGAGAGTGAGGACTGAAAGAAGAATAAGATGGTGGTACCTGAAGGAGGAAGACTGTAGTGTGAGATTCAGGGAAGACGTCAGACAGGGGCTCGTGGTGGTGAAGAGGTGCTGGATGATTGGGGAACTAGTGATAAGGGTGACAGATAGAAAAGTTCTTGGTGTGACATCTGGAAATAGAAAGGAAGACAAAGAGACGTGGTGGTGGAATAAGGAAGTGTAGGAGAGCATAAAGAGAAAGAGGTTGGAGAAACAGAATTAGGATTGACAAAGTGATGAGAAAAGTAGGCAGGAGTACAAGGAGTAGGCAGCTGTAAGAAAATTTTGACGCATTACCAGTAGATGCCTGAGGAATGGAGAAGGAGTGTGCTGGTACTGATCTTTAAGAATAAGGGGAGATGTGCAGACCTGCAGTAACTACAGGGGAATAAAGTTGATCAGTCACACCATGAAGTTATGGGAAAGAGTAGTGGAAGCCAGGCTGAGAGAAGAGGTGACCATCTGTGAGCAGCAGTATGCAGTATGGGGTGCGGTTACAGGAAGAAGAAGTGGAGAAGGTGGAGGAGTTCAGGTACCTGGGGTCAACAGTGCAGAGTAATGGAGAGTGTGTTGGAGAAGTGAAGAAAAGAGTGAGAGCAGGGTGGAGTGGGTGGAGAAGAGTGATAGCAGGAGTGATTTGTGATAGAAGAGTATCTGTGAGAGTGAAAGGGAAAGTTTATAGGACTGTGGTGAGACCTGAGATGTTGTATGGTTTAGAGACAGTGGCATTGAGTAAAAGACAGGAGGTGGAGCTGGAGGTAGCAGAGCTGAAGATGTTGAGATGTTCGTTGGTATTGACGGCGATGGACAGAATTAGAAATAAGTTTATAAGCGGTACAGCGCATGTAGGACGTTTTGGAGACAAGGTGAGGGAGGTGAGATTGAGATGGTTTGGACATGTGCAGAGGAGAGACATGGGGTATATCAGTAGGAGAATGCTGAGGATGGAGACACCAGGAAGGAGGAAAAGAGGTTTATGGATGTGAGGAGAGAAGACATGCGGATGTGGATGTAGAGGACAGAGGACCACTTATTAAATCTTCTATTCAACAGATTTTCGCATCGACTTGATAAAAGCATTCTCCCGTCTGCTCCAATTCAGGCTCTACAGATGCTACAATTATCAGATCTTTCACAATGCTGGTTTTGTCCCAATCTGCTCAGCCGTTCAGGCTGCGCTTCTCTTTTCACAAGTTGAAGAAAATAACATGAAGAGGATTAATGGCGCAGTTGGTAGAATTCTCGCAGCAGAGAGAGCAGAATGAGTAGGCTAGCGATTGTTTACTCCACTGTGTGTGTGTGTGTGTGTGTGTGTGTGTACGTATAAATGATTATCACCTGATATCATGGTCACTTCCCAGCATTGAGGAATTCAAGCTGTTATTGATGTTTGCAGAGAGAAACTGACTGAATGGATTAAAATAACATTTACGTTTTCACTCGTTACATCTGCAGTTCTGCTGCTCCAAATCACACACACAGATAAAGTAGTGCCAGGAGATTATTATTATTTACATGATATTAAAACTCCTGGTGCTGTTTTTTGTTATACAGTGTGGCACAGGGAAACAGGACATTTTGGAACTAGAAGTTTTTGACCCTGGGCATCGGCGATTGTTTGGAATCAGTGCGAGCTCATTTCGAACCCCGCAATATTAGTTATAAAATAGCAGTGAAGTGGTGCATAACGAGGCATAAAACCAAGGTCACCAACTCCTAATTCCAAAATTTTCCATTTCTCAATGCCACCTTGTACTTCTCATTTAAACGTTTTTTTTCTCCAGTTCTCGTCTCATTCTTCAAAATCAATGTATCCACCATTTATCTTCGTTAAGGCCATCAGGAAATGTTTACAGCTACTGTCTCACTCTGTATGGAACTGGAGCTGTATGTAATGGTAACGATTGTGAAGACCTGACCATAAAATATCTATGTGCTTCTTTTTGAACATCTCATTCGACAAATAATCCCCATTTGCACTTATAAGAACTCTTCTGGGAAGATGTTTCACTAGAATGTGTGGAGATTTGTGATCAATTCAGCAACAAGTGTGTGTGTGTGTGTGTGTGTGTGTATTAGTAAAGTCAGATACTGATGTAGGTGAGAAGGTGAGGAGGCCTGGGGTGCAGGCAGCATTCACATTCATCCATAAGGTGTTCAATAGGGATTAAAGCTTTATAGCAGGAGATATAGCCCATGGAAAGCAGATCTTCATGGAGCTGGAACACGTTTTTAGTCTCAGAGTTCAAGGGAAAATGTCATGTTGCATCCAAAGACGTCCAATACAATTGTGTGCAGTTTGGGGAAACATCAGCAAAAACACAGAGACCAACATGATTTAGTTAAATTAAGATTAGATTCATTAGTATTTATACATTTAGATTAATAGTTGAAACATTTATGTCGATCGTCTTACATGTACATTTTTCCACTTATGAAGCCAATCCCATCTAAACACAGCTAAAGGATATATAATTTAAATGAAAAAAACATAATATAAAGTTGCACCACACATAAGTAATATACTCTCATAATGGGAATATGAGTATAATACTCTCTGGAACTCAACACCAAGAAGACCAAAGAGATCTTTGGGGATTTTAGACGCGCCGACAATCACACTCACGCTCCCATTCACATCAACAAAGCTGCTGTTGAGCATGTTCACAGCTTTCCCAAATCTCTGAGGATCTCACCTGGTCTCTAACCTCTTCTCTCCTAATCAGGAAGGAACAACAGCACCAGTTTTTGTCTTTAAAAGTCCCGTCTGTGCTACAGGATACTGAAGAACTTTCACCACTGTTGAGAGCGATTAAGAGCATCTTCACTAACTGCATCTCAGTGTGGTTCAACAGCTGCACTGCTTCGGACCGTGAAGCCCTTCAGAGGGTGGTGTAAACTGCCCAACCAATCATCAGTATTCAGCTTTCCACCTCGGAGAACATTTACTATAACCGCTGACCGCAAAGGGCGAGGGGCATCATTAAAGATCCCTCTCACCCCAACCATGGACTATTCACCCTTCTCCCATCGGGAGGCGCTACAGGTGCCTCAGAGCCGCACACACAAACTGAAGAATAGCGTTTTTCCTGTAGCTGTTACTGCATTGAACAGCTGATTCACTACTGCATTGTAATTGTCTGTCTATTTTGCACTGTTCATCCATAATTCGTATTTATAACTATGTCATGTCATTGAGTATATTATCTTCTGACATGTCTGTCAATGCATAATCTTTGCACAATATATTGTATATTACTATTTATGCCATATATTAATACCTACTGCACCTTCTGAACATTAATCACCCTCATCTCTGTGTATATTGACCTCATACCCTATTTATCTTCTGGTTATATGATCACTGCATTTCATTGGCTCTGTACATGTAGCTTGTCCAATGACAATAAAGTTGAATCTAATCTAAAATAAACACAAATGTGTGAACACAATGACATGATTGGACTGATTTGTCCATCTATTCATCTGACCCGAGTTTTTTTTTTCTGCTTGTCTGCATGCTGTTTCCGTACGCAGGTACACGGAATTCGTTTAGAAATTCATTCCTGGAGCCAGTCATCATTCAGAATATGAATCACACATTGCTGAAACACTGCAGGCTGTCTTTTATTACGAATAAATAAATAAATAAATAAATAAATAAATAAATAAATAAATAAATAAATAAATAAAATAACCACCTCTGAGCGATTTGTCAGTGATGACATCACACTTTCTAAAGAAGAAGAAGGAGAAAAAGGATAAAAAAAAAAAAGGATGAATACAGCGTGATTTGAGAGATCTGTATCGGATGATGGATGGTTAGATAGTAAAAATGTATTCCAGCAGTAATGATGAACATATGGATTAAAGCATTCCAACGATCTTCTGCGAAAACACCGGTCATTACGGATATCTGAACATCACTGAAGATAAAGAACAGGCCCCATTTGAAGAACAGGTTATTGGACCAAAAGTGCTGTAATTTTCAGTAAGTGCTTTGAGTGGACCGGAGCGACGTGAGGACACGTGTTAAAGTGTCAGAGTCGTCAGCTAAATGCCTGTCTTTTTTTCTTTTTCGTGTTCTCTCTTCACAGATCGTTGAAAACTTTTCTGACACATTTCTGTGATTTAGACAGAAATAAAACTCTGGCAAGAGGAACTGCGGATTCTCAGGAAGCAAAAATCAACACATTGACCTCTGAATTAAAGCAACTCTGAATCACGGAGCACAGTTAGCAATTTAGTTTAGGGATTTTGTAGAGGAAGTTGTAGGGAAGGTTTTTGTTTGGAAATATTTTTGCACTAATCTTTGTCAGTTTTGCAATTAAACACAATTAGCTTTTAGTCATTTTTTGTTTGTGAGGATTATGTGTGTGAGGATTATGTGTGTGAGGATTATGAGTGTAAGGATTATGTGTGTGAGGATTATGTGTGTGAGGAATGTGAGGAGTATGAGTGTGAGATGTGTGAGGATTATGAGTGTGAGGAGTGTGAGGATTATGAGTGTGAGGATTATGTGTGTGAGGATTATGTGTGTGAGGAATGTGAGGATTATAAGTGTGAGGATTATGAGTGTGAGATGTGAGGATTATGTGTGTGAGGAATGTGAGGATTATGAGTGTGAGGATTATGAGTGTGAGGAGTGAGGATTATGAGTGTGAGGATTATGAGTGTGAGGATTGTGAGTGTGAGGAGTGTGAGGATTATGAGTGTGAGATGTGTGAGAATTATGAGTGTGAGGATTGTGAGTGTGAGGAGTGTGAGGATTATGAGTGTGAGTGTGAGGATTATGAGTGTGAGGAGTGTGAGGATTATAAGTGTGAGGATTATGTGTGAGGACTATGTGTGTGAGGAATGTAAGGATTATGAGTGTGAGGATTATGAGTGAGATGTGTGAGGATTATGTGTGTGAGGAATGTGAGGATTATGAGTGTGAGATGTGTGAGGATTATGTGTGGGGAATGTGAGGATTATGAGTGTGAGGATTATGAGTGTGAGGATTATGAGTGTGAGGAGTGTGAGGATTATGAGTGTGAGATGCGTGAGGATTATGAGTGTGAGGAGTGTGAGGATTATGTGTGTGGGGAATGTGAGGATTATGAGTGTGAGATGTGTGAGGATTATGTGTGTGGGGAATGTGAGGATTATGAGTGTGAGGATTATGAGTGTTAGGATTATGAGTGTGAGGAGTGTGAGGATTATGAGTGTGAGATGTGTGAGGATTATGAGTGTGAGGAGTGTGAGGATTATGTGTGGGGAATGTGAGGATTATGAGTGAGGATTATGAGTGTGAGGATTATGAGTGTGAGGTGTGAGGATTATGAGTGTGAGATGTGTGAGGATTATGAGTGTGAGGAGTGTGAGGATTATGAGTGTAAGGATTATGAGTGTGAGGAGTGTGAGGATTATGAGTGTGAGATGTGTGAGGATTATGTGTGTGGGGAATGTGAGGATTATGAGTGTGAGGATTATGAGTGTGAGGTGTGAGGATTATGAGTGTGAGATGTGTGAGGATTATGAGTGTGAGGAGTGTGAGGATTATGAGTGTGAGGATTATGAGTGTGAGGAGGTGTGAGGATTATGAGTGTGAGATGTGTGAGGATTATGAGTGTGAGGTGTGAGGATTATAAGTGTAAGGATTATGAGTGTGAGGAGTGTGAGGATTATGAGTGTGAGATGTGTAAGGATTATGAGTGTGAGGAGTGTGAGGATTATGAGTGTGAGGATTATGTGTGTGAGGAATGTGAGGATTATGAGTGTTCGGATTATGAGTGTGAGGTGTGAGGATTATGAGTGTGAGGAGTGAGGATTATGAGTGTGAGATGTGAGGATTATGAGTGTGAGGTGTGAGGATTATGAGTGTGATGATTATGATTGTGAGGATTATGAGTGTGAGGAGTGTGAGGATTGAGTGTGAGGAGTGTGAGGATTATGAGCGTGAGGAGTACGAGGATTATGAGTGTGAGGATTATGAGTGTGAGGAGTGTAATGATTATGAGTGTGAGGATTATGAGTGTGAGGATTATGAGTGTGATGGTTATGAGTGTGAGGATTATGAGTGTGAGGATTATGAGTGTGAGGATTATGAGTGTGAGGATTATGCTGAAAGTGGAAGAGTAATTGTAGAACACATAATACCACATTATATATCTAATTCAATTGTAAGACAAACTTAATCTTAATCACTCAGACTCATCTGGGAGCTCTGTCCTTTTCCTTCTTCTCTCCTACTTCTTCTCCTGTCCTTCTTCTTCTTCTTCTTTTGTCCTTCATCTTCTATCCTTCTCCCTCTCCTGTCCTTCTTCTTCTACTGTTCTTTTTCTCCTGTCCCTCTTGTTCTACTGTCCTTATTCTTCTCCTGTTCTTCTTCTTCTTTTACTGTCCTTCTTCTTCTCCTGTCCCTATTCTTCTCCTGTTGTTCTTCTTCTCCTGTCCTTCTTCTTGTCCTGTCCTTCTTCTTCTGTTCTTCTTCTTCTTTTGCCCTTCTTCCTCTTGTTTCTCTGATCACACTAAATCATCGGCACTCCACAGCATTCTTAATTTTTTGACAGGTGAGAAATGTTTTTTTTCAACATGCACTATAAAGCCAAAAGTATTGGGACACCGACTTCTTCAGCCGTATGTGGTTCTTCCCAAAACCATTAGCACAAAGTTGGAGGCACACATTTAATGTGGTATAACATTTTCCTTCCACTTAAACTAGGAGACCCAAACCTGTCATGACGATGTCCATGTGCACAAATCGAGCTCCATGAAAACAAGGGTCTGACTGCACCCCAGGAACCACCTCACCTTCTCACCTACAGCAGTACCTGACTGAAGTTAAAATAGATCTATTTTTACCCTGTTTTTTTATTCCTTCAAAGTTTTTTTTTGACGGTAAATTTCTCACAAAGTGTCTGCGAACATTATAATCTGATGGTCCTTGTCTCGTCAGGTCTGTTCTCATAAGGTTTAATGTCTAATTCACGTAATATTATCCGACTTTAGGTCAATTCGAACTGCTCCGAATTCTGTTACGATTCATAACTTTAATAATTTTCATGTTATTTCCAGCTTTCTGCAATAATCCTCCGATTATGAGCTGTAAAGGACCCCTATAAAGTCGCCATAAACAATTACGGTGTGTGTGTGTGTGTGTGTGTGCGTGTGTGTGTGTGTATAGGACACAACTTTTCATAGACGTATTCATCTGCTGTAGAAAAATCAGGATCCTTCGTTAATAGAAACTTACAGAAGCGCTGATACGCTCTTTCGTCGCAGTCAGGAAGAGCGCAGCACCAAGTCGCATTCTTCCGTCCTGATTTATGGCGAACAGACGAACGTACGGAAAAAGTGCAGCGTGACGAGTCTGACACCAGGGGAAAAAAAGAGAAATGATTGCGCTTACTGTGAGCTTTACGAGAGAGGAGTCACGAGTGGAAACAAAAGGTTACAGGGTCAAAGATGAGAGAATTGTTTTGCTGATAGTTTGGTTCATGTTTAACAGCAACCAACATAAAAAAAAGAATAACAGACCTGATGGTAGGTACCTGGTTCATGTTCACTTTAGACAAGTAAACAATGTAAGTGGTGCACACACACACACACACACACACACACACACACACACACACACACACACACACACACGTACACACACGTACACAATTTGTCAGCGGTGAGGCCGAAGCCTGCACACCGCTTTGCTAACATCCAGTCTCTGAAACTTCCTCCTGCTGCATCTGTTTTGCTGAATTCTTTTGTTTTGTTTCATCTTTTGTTTTTTGTTTTTGCCAAAAAATTCATTTTGACAAGAAATATGGGTCCACGTTTTTGACTGTAATTCAATTTCTTTTTGCTTTGAGCACATAAACCTTCAGTTTTTCTCCTGCTCTCATTCTGATAAGATATCAATCCCTTCAGGAATTTACAGTATAAACGGTATGAAATCATCCTCCATTTTGTTTGACTGGTTGCTCACGCCGTAGCGAGGAGTTACAGCTGCACGTGTACTTCGCGTACCAGTCGTCGTTAAGACGCACGTCGGAGATTGTTTAAATAAACGTGATGCGGAAGTCGGGAGGGGTGTGGACGAGATCTTCACACTTCGGTTCAAGAATTCCGGGAATTCTGGCAGAGGATCAAAATAAATAGCAAAATTATATTTTATAATATAATATTTTTTATAAATAATTTTATACTTAATAATAACAAATAAAGTAAATAAGATCCAGCATAAAGAAACCCTAAGATTTTACCTGATTAATACTTTTGTTATCCATTAAAACAAACTGTTTTCTAAAATTACTGCTTTATTATTATTATTATTATTATTATATATAAATTATTATTACTACTACCCCTTGTGCCTCCTTTTCTTCTATAATTAATCTTCACTCTGTGATGGAATGTAAAGTTCGTATATTTTAGTTTGTATATTTTATATCTTGATCTAGAAAATAAGGTCACATAACCACCTTGCGTTTATTTATTTATTTATTTTTTTCGAAACTGCAAGATAACGAGATTATGGCTTCGGCAAATCGACCTCATTTATTGATCTGCCGTTTCGAAGCTGCTTTGATGTTGTTCACTTGACCTTTTTTCTCTAGATGCAACATTCTGCGCTCTTGTTCTGCATCACACTGAAGGCAGATCAGCAGTTATATCGTTCCTTTATCGAGTATTTTAACCGCACGGCTTCTATGATGCCATTTTCCTGACGTCTCTCGTGCGAAGTCCTCCGAGTCGTCTTCTAAGTTTTTGGGTAAAAAAGTCCTGCTTACCTCTGCGTTGGCTTTTTTTTGGAAGAGGGTGGAAAATGAGAAGAAGGAGAGATTTCAGGATTCTTCATCTGAAACATTCTGCAATTTACGCCATTTGGCCGACGCCCGTATCCAGCGCCACTCACAACTAAGCAGCTGAGGGTTAAGAGCCTCGCTCAAGGGCCCGGTTTTGTGGTGCTGGGATTTAAACATTTCACCTCCTGGTCCAGAGTAAGATGCCTTAACCTATGAGCCTCCACCTCCATAAAGTATCAACCACCTCAGGTTAAAGTATAAAAGTTTCACTTTGTGAAAAGCATGAAAAGTAAAAGTGGTGATTTATGAGAACTCGATGTTAATAATGGATGAAGTTCAGTGTTCCATCTCCTGCACATCAGACCTTTATAAGGTGAGAGTTTTCTATAGCTACACACACACACACACACAAACACACACACACAATGAGAGTATCCTCACTTCACACACTTTTCCTCTCAGTGGGGTTTACACTCGTACTTTCACCAAAGCTCCTCATGGTTTCCTCAAGCTTAGTGAGGAACAGCATGATGGTCTGACATGAAGAAGTCAAAAGTAAAATATGACATGTTCATTTGTAATGAATTTCCCATGATTAAAAATCGTTTTAAAGTACATATATGTGACTTAAGGACAAGTCAAATAGAGACTCAAACACTTGACATCCACATTTATATTATGTTATAATGAGCTTCACTTGTGGGAAGATGTTCCACTAGATTTTGTGGAGATTTGTGGAGCTTCATTCAGCTACAAGTGTGTTAGTAAAGTCATGTGATGTAGGTGAGAAGGTGAGAAGGTCTGGGGTGCAGTCACCATTCACATTCATTCCGATGGTGTTCATTAGGGTTGGAGCTGTAAAACAGGAGATCTTCCACATCATCCAACCCATATAAAGCAGATCTTCATAATGCTGGCTTTGTGATCAGGATCATGTCCAAATAGTGCAGTTCTTATAAATCACTACTTTTGATATTTAAGGTTGTTTAGAAAAGCAAGAACTTTTATATTTTCATTCAAGTAAAAATGTTAATGGAGGAGTTTCACTGCAGGAGAACTGAAGCTGCTTTGTGATTTACATGTCGTGAGAATTCTCCATTAAAACACATGCAAATTAATAAAAAAACCGACGTCCTGGACAGAGAAAAACACAGAGACTGCAGTCACCTGATACTCGGCTTTACGAGAAAAACCTAAAGCAAGTTGGCGAATGCGCAGTATCTTTATGCAAAATGCGCGTTTTTGCGATATCTGGAGGTTTTTTTATTCACCGCCTCACAGATACAGTTTACGTTTTGAACAGGTTTTGCATGTTGTTTCAGGTTCTCCAGGTTTCTTCTTGTATGTGTTGATAAATAAATTAAATTTTATTCTGTTAACCCGTACTGTGTTTGTCAGTCACTGTATGGTTCGCCTCTGCCACATAACTGGACGTAGGCCAATTTTAAAGACTGATTAGTTCTGCAAAGTGCTTTTTGGATCCAACCTGCCCTCCCTCCAGGAATCCCTCACATTCTTGTCCAATAAAGCTGATTCTGATCATACCAGAATAAATCTCACTGTTCTTATGCCCAGTGTTCCTGGAATTGGGAATCCGCTCTGACACTGACCAGGATGAAGCAGCTTCTCAACATAAACAACGAAAGGACATTTTTTTCATTTCTGTTTTATGTAGTTGCATTAATTAGCGGTTAATGTTTTAAAGAGGGGATTGAGGGGATTGACCGTATTTACAGGAGATATAGCAAAACGTTGCAGCTGGAGTTCCCATACTAGCGGTCATAACCTCATGTGGGGTGAGAAGAGGGTGGTCACTCATCCTCCTAATATGGCCATTAAAGAAACTCAATGTATATGGTTGTTGTGAACTATGACGAATGAAGATCTAATGCTTTGTAATATTATCAACCGGACCATCTGATGTGCTGCACGAACACTGGAGGTCCAGAAGTTCAATTTAATCGTGCTAAAAAAACAAATATCACACATGGCCTGACCACATTAAACCACATGCACTTCTCCTCACTTTCTTCTCTTTATGCTGTAACATTACAATTTCTCTAAGAACTAAACGTTCCCATGCACTGTTCCAGCAAGACGAAGCTCCTGTAGAGTTACAGGAGCTCAATAAAGACATGAATGCCTGTGTGATGGTTGGTGTGAAAGAAATCGAGTTTCCTGCACCCAGCTCTGAACTCCTAAACCTATCTGAACACTTTCAGGATGAACTGGAGATTCATCAAACCTCAGGGGTCTGATCTCACTAATGCTCCTGTAGCAGAATAAACACTAATCCCCGAAGCCATGCCCCAAAATCTTTAACATTCCTGGGAAAGAAAAGTTGAGCAAAAATGGGGAATAATACAGAAATGAGATGTTTGTAAATTCTAAACCGTGCATTACGAAAACATGGCGTGGATCACAAAAATAAAGATACAGTTCAACTTCATTTGGCCAAAAAGTGAACTAACTGATAAATTCTCTTTAAATAAAACTATACAAACTTTATTAGTATTAAATATTAGCTCACTGCATAAACATATATAAAATATTAATATAGATATATTTTATGGTGTTTGAGAGACACATGAATGTTCTGTCTGTTTTTATGTAACAAAATGAGTCAGAGGTAAAAACACAAAAGAACTGGACAGTGAATAAATTCCAAAAAGTTCTGCGGAGTCCAAATGTGAGATTTTTGTCTCGATCAGAAGAACTTGTGTAAGAAGGAGAACAGGAGAGAGGATGTGATCAGTCTCCCTCACCCCCACACTCACACATGGAAGTGGAAGCTTAATGTATTGGCGTTTTTTTGGAGCAGTGAAGGATCCGGAATGTGAAAGTGAACCAGCACGGCTCCAATTCCATCCTTCACCATCATGCAGTTCCGTCATTGGATGCGACTTCACCGTACAACAAGACAATGAGCCGAAGCGTACGTCTGAGTTCTGTAAAAGTTATTTACAGAGCAGACAGACGTCTGGAGTGATATCTATCATGGAACCACCTGCCCAGTCACTGCACATCAATCCTACTGAACTGCTCTGAGATGAACTGCATCACAAGAAAGAAAGAAAGAAATCTCAGACTAGTGAAGAACATCTCTGGTTTTAGTTGAACGTTTGGAATTTCAGCTGAACGTTTGGAGAAATTAAGCATCCGGATGCTGAGAGTGTGTGTGTGTGTACAGCTGTTCTTCATGCTAAGGGAGGATTTTTTAATGGAAATAAAGTGGAACATCTGGACACATTATTGATTTGTTCAGTCAGATGAAATCTTCATACCATTGCATTAGCGAGTTTGCTGCATAGAAACAAAAGGAATATACATTTGTCTCTCCAACACCATAAACTAGGTGTAAATTCATTTGATCATATTAATAAACCTATAAAGACTTTTCTACCTGGGAAATTTCAGTCTTCCTCTTGGGAATATAATGTTCCTTTACCATTCATATTATGTTCAGTGAATTATGTATATATGATTGTTGTTTTTCTTTTATTTTTTAGTCAATTTTTTTTTCTTTACATACAGTATCACTCCTCATGGAATTACTGTGACATCTAGATGATAATTCAGCAAATAAATAATCTGTGGCTTCTCCAAATCTTCCCACATTTGACATCTAGCAAAATCTTTTTTCAAAATTGGGATTATAGTAAAAAGCCAAATCTCTTTTATCCTCTAGTATCTTTATAACACGGCCTCGTGGCGCGACCGCGACATACGCAAACAATTAACCGAATCAATAAAATCCACCATCGCTGCCAAACACGATCAGCACTTTCGCTCGAGTGACCACTAGATGGTGGAACGAGTTCTCCTTCTGTCCATGACGACTACATCACGACCTGTGTTTTACACAACCACTGTTTAATTCTTCACATTTCACATTTTACATTTAACAAAGTGCCTCGACGATACAAAATAAAAGAGGCGCAAAAACACACAAAGCATTTCGCAGTGCAGTGGAAACGTGTGTGTGTGAGAGAGAAAGAGAATTAAGAGCTTTTAGGTGGAATGACATTAAACAGGGTTCTCAAATGCAATGTAACATTCACTTACATTATGGATGTCGATGGGACAATAAATTATAGTTATATATATATTTATATCTCCTATGTACTTTATATACAGTGTGCAATCCGTCTTCGAAGAAATTTACAGTACCATTTATTTGTGCTTTACGCTGTATAACCTCATCAAAACCTAAAGTAAAACAACCCACTCGACCTGATGGTTTGTAAATACTTGCATGTTGCATCAGACAACCTGTAGCAGCAAGCTTGTCACACACACACACACACACACACACACACACACACACACATACATGCCTACAGATAGGAAACACTGGTCATGTCATGTAAAAAAAGAAAAAAACCACTTCAGTTTAGACAGAAAGACCAGAACACCTTCCTCTATAATAAGAACCAGATTCTGTTAAACATAAAATTCCCTCATTCATTTTGTAAACACAAACACCAACCTAAGTGGAACCATATCAGGAGATTCCTTTTTTTTTTCCCTGGCTGCCCTTTTGGACAGTTTGCTCAAGAATCTCTGTAAACATGACACACTGACTAACTAGGAGGCGGCGAAGAAACAGAAAGGGCGACGTTTGAGGATCGATGCATGTGCACTGATTATAGAAAATACCACAGAGTTCTCTGTCCGTATCCAAAGCCTTTCGAAACAATCGCAATTGTTATATTAGAACGTCGTCGTACTGCAGAATAGAATAGAAATGTTAATAGGGGAAGGTTGAAGTACGCAGACTGGGCAACTTTTACTTTTTTTTTTGTTCCTCCCCTTTTCATAAGTGCAGCTGGTTATAGCACAGCAAGCCAGCAAACCTTCACCTGTTGCTCCTCGTCACGTCAGAAGCTCAGATTTCCTTCGCCTTCAGACAAGGGATTGCAGATGTATGTGTGCGTGTGTGTGTGTGTGTGTGTGTGTGTGTGTGTATATATATATATAATAATATGTAAAGAAGTCCCTGCTTTTAAAATACACACTTCGGCCTTTGAATGGAATGTAGTAAGTGTAAGAAAATGAATAATATAAAATAAGGTTGCTGGTCTCAGATCAGCTACACTCATTTAACGTAGTGTTCATTAGGAGTTTTTTTTTTCCCTGGAAGTGTTTATGGTGGTGAAGACATGTGCCAGAGTGTCATGAGGTAGCTTACGTGTAACGTGTGTCCTTGTAGTATAGAAACACGTTCCAAATGTCAAGCTTTGCCCTATACCTTGTACCTAAATATTCATGGAAGCGGTCGTTTCTCCGCACTCGTATCGGACTCTATATCTGCTCGATATTCGGAGCAAAGGTCGCTTGTGCGGCACGTATCGTATTCCGTTTGTTCTCTTACCCAATTGTTCTGATGTTTCAAATCCAAACGCGATGGCAAGGGGAAACAAAAATGTTAAGAAATGGGATTTCTATACACAATAAATAGTTAAATCATGGAGGAACATTGTGTTCTGTTACAATTCCCATTGGTGTTGGAGGAACCAGCAGGTAATGAGCAGGTCCCGAGCTCTACCGTTCCACAGTCCGATAAACCCATTGACTTAGTCTGGTTGCTGTAAATATATTCCGTTTTGTTTGAAAATGGAGGCCTTTTTCTGCACAAGATTTCTTGGAAAGCACATCTGAACTCTGGGCTCCTGCAGTAGATCATTGGGTTGAAGGCCGAGTTAGCGTAACCTATCCAGTTCAAGACTTTATACACACTCAACTCGGGGACTTCTGTTCCCAATGCCAACATGACCACGTTTAAGATAAAAAACGGCAGCCAGCAAAGCGTGAAGATGCCCATGATGATCCCGAGCGTCTTCAAGGCTTTGTGGTCTTTGAGGCCGAACCTGGTCTTGCGATTCCGAACCTCGTTCCCATCCTGCCCACATATGTTTTGCTTCCGAATGTGACCTTCTACGCGGTAGATGTTTCGGAGCTGCCGCCGAGCTTCCCGGTAGACCCGGGTGTAGACAAATATCATGATTATGAGTGGGACGTAGAACGAGATGATGGAGGACGTAAACCCGTAGGTTTTGTTGATGTTGAATTCGCAGCAGGTCGGGTCATTCAGGCAGCATGTCGCATTGGTACTGTTCGAAACCCACCAGTTCATGTGGATAGGCAGAAATGATATGAGACCAGCCACCATCCACACGATCAGAATCACCCAACAGGCCCGGCGTTTGGTCAGAAGCGTATGGTATCGAAGTGGCCACATGATCGCCAGGTAGCGGTCCAGGGCTATGATGCACAAAGTCTCGATGCTAGCGGTTACGCCCAGTACGTCTGCTGACAACCAGAATTTGCAGAAAAAATTCCCAAATTTCCACTTCTCGAGGAGGATATCACAAGCCCCGAAGGGCACAACTAGAAGCCCCATGACCAGGTCAGCACATGCCAAAGAGCTGATGAAGCAATTAGTGACCGTCTGCAGACGCTGGAAACGTGCGATCGCTGTAATAACCAGAATGTTCCCGAAGACGATAGCCAGGACTAAGAGTCCTATCACAGTGGCCAGGATCACAGTCTCTGCATCACTGTAGGGCTGATGAGGATGAGGGTTGGTTTCATTGGAGCAATTCAAATTTTGTTCCTCCATGATCTACAGACACAAAGAATTTTACACAGCATCAGAGCTTTAAAGAAATCATTTACCATCTAAAATAAGATCAAGACAATTAATTGATCATCAACAAAACAAAAGAAACAAATCGCGAGTGGTGTTTAATTTTCAGCTTTAAAAAAAATGTTGAGGAGGACAGAAATTATGAAAAAAAACATTATCAGATATCTGCTGCAGCTTCACACAAAAATCAAGTGCTGATAACTTGTGCATCCTGACAAAAAAACCCCAACAAAAACACATCAAATCATAAAGTTGTGAACTGATAAGGACTTTGATTTGAAAAGAATGTCTGATAAATTAAGTGAACCAGCCCCTGAACAGCCCCCAAACCTGCATAACCTTCTGAAACATAAACCACTGGTTGAGATGTTTACAGTCAGCCAAAAAGCTTGCAGATCATCATCTCAAATCATAATAGGTCATCATATCTGTGTAAGAGTGTAAGAACATTAATCTTAAGTCTGTACTCACCTAAAGAGGTATTGACACTCATCCGGTGGAACTCCTGTCAATTCTTCAAGCCATAAAATAATCCTTTAGATAAAAGTCCTCATAAAAATGTCCTTTCAGAAAGTCAGTGTCTGTTTGTCTTCTTCTCAAGACGAACGGGGTGTTTATTGGGTCATGTGCCCTTCCTCTTTCTACTTTCCTTTTCTGTCTTCCTTCCCCTCTTTCTCTCTCTCTCTCTCTCTCTCTCTCTCTCGCTCTCTCGCTCTCTCGCTCTCTCTCTCTCAGAGCACTCACGGCATTTGAACACACGAGGTCTCGATGACTGAATGTGCCTCTTACACACAGCGAGAGTCTTATAGCAGCTGGTGACCTCACACCCTGAACCAGCCAACCAGAAGCGGCACTCCAGATAAGTGTGTTTAAAAAGAGTGATAGTGTCTTCTTTCTGATTAAGACAAAAGGAAGCAACTAATCCAGTGTACGCTGTCTATATATGGGGCTTTTGTGGTTTCTGCGGCCAGGCAATACTTTCAACATGAAAGAACGAAAACAAAAGAAAGAAAAAGAAAGAAAGAAAACAGAGAAAGCATGAAAGAAAGAAAGAAAGAAAGAAAGAAAGGAAGAAAGAAAGAAAGAAGCATGAATAAAAGCAAGTAAGCTAGAAAGAAATAAAGATAAAAAAATGAAGAAAGAAAGAGAGATATAAAGAAAAAGCAAGAAAGCAAGCAAGCAAGCAAGCAAGAAAGAAAGAAAGAAAGAAAGAAAGAAAGAAAGAAAGA
This sequence comes from Silurus meridionalis, assembly GCF_014805685.1. Taxonomy (NCBI): domain Eukaryota; kingdom Metazoa; phylum Chordata; class Actinopteri; order Siluriformes; family Siluridae; genus Silurus; species Silurus meridionalis. Next base: position 23,239,139 of record NC_060898.1, on the reverse strand, counting down.
AAGAAAGAAGAAAGAAAGAAAGATAGATAGATAGATAGATAGATAGATAGATAGATAGATAGATAGATAGAAAGAAAGAAAGAAAGAAAGAAAGAAAGAAAGAAAGAAAGAAAGAAAGAAATTGTGAAAAGCAAAAAAAAATGGAAGGAAGTCAGGAAGAAATAGATACTGTGGAATAAAAAAGGAGAAAAGACAAATTGGAAAAAGAACAATTGAAGTACAGTATTATAAAAGGAAAGGTAAAAGGCAGGAAGAATGAAACAAAAAAAGGTAGATATTATGAAAAAAAAACAGAAAGCAAGACAGAAAGACAGAAAGAAAGAAGGTGATACTGTAGTGCAGCATGATATCAGTAAAGTGTAAAGAGCAGCAGTGACACTGCTTCATATTTATTCCGGGTATGTGAATGATATTATTATGTTAATAAAGAAATCTCCATAATTCAGGAAGTGGATCTGTGACTCATCCCCAGTGTTCTCCTGATCACTAAGCAGGAGAAATTCCAGGTAGACAGACAGAAAGTAGGAAGAGAGAGAGAAATAGAGAGAGAGAAAGAGAGATAGAGAGAGGAAAAAGAAAGAAAGAATATTGTGAATGCAAGTATAGTCTCTCAGAAGTAAAGATGGGCGGAGCTTCACCAATCTGTAAAAAATTGTGTCTACAAAGTATGGAAGAATTTGAGAAAAATGTTCCTTAACATTAAATTGCAAAACAGTTAAATATCTCATCATATACAGGACATTATATCACCAAAGGTTTCAAAGAATCCGAAGAAAACACACAAAGGACGAGGGTGAAAATCAATATCGGATGGCCGTGATCCTCTGGCCCTCGGGCGGCACTGCATTTAAAACAGTCATGATTCTGTAATGAAAGTCACTGCATGGGCTCATTAACGCCTCCAGAAATCATAGTCTGTAAACACAGTTTGCCCTGTCATCCACAAATGCAGACTAAATTATTATCCTGCAAAGAAGAAGGCATGCGTGAACATGATCCAGAAACGCCAACATCCTCTCTGAGCCAAAGCTCATTTAAAATGGACTGAGGCAATGTTCTGTGGTCAGATCAATAAAATTTTAATTTCTTTTTGGAAACATATCCTCCAGACTAAAGAGGAGAGGGACCATGTGGCTTGTTATCAGCTCTCAGTTCAAAAAGCTGCAAATCTGATTGTATGGGAGTGCATTAGTGCCTGTGAAATGGGCAGATTGTACATTGGTTCCATCAATGCTGAACAGTATATACTGTATATATATATATATGCATGTGTGTGGGTGTGTGTGTTTTAGAGCAACAAATGTTTTCATCCAGAAAACGACTTTTTCAGGAAAGGCTTTGCATATTTCAAACTTTTGGTGCCTCATGAAACGAAAAACACAACAAAGGACACTCAGAACTGTTGAGCAGCTAGAATGCTCTATCACACACATATGGGACAATGTTCCTCTCACAAAACTTCAGCAACTGGTCTCCTTAATTTCTAGATTTATATGCACAGAAGACATGATGCTACACAGTGATAAACATTTGTTGCAGCCATCAAATAAAGTGTATAATGAAACAAAGTAAAGTAAATAATTATAGTGGAAGGAAGGAATAAAGGAAGGAAATAAATAAAGAAGTACACTATATAAGTGTATATTGTGAAACACCAAGAAAAAAGTGCAAAGAAAAAATGTGTACTGTGAAATAAAAAAGAAGAAAGAAAAAGTGGAGAGTGAAAGATTTAAGTATATAAAGAAAGAAAAAAAGAACTATAATAATATAAGAATGATAATAATCAAAAAGAAGAAAGAAAGAAAGAATTATATTGTATAATAAATTAAGAAAAAGTGGAAAACTAGAAGGAAAGAAACAAAAGAAAAATCAAAGAACTTGAGGAACATTTTCTTGGTTTCATCTTGAAAGTCAAGTGGAGGTTTTGAGGCCCTTTATTTATTTCAGGACGTTTTTTTCCTGGATTTTGAAGGCGGACCCCGGTTGAGGTTCTGTTTTGGAGAAAACATCTCAGTGTAGATCTCATTGCACTCAAGTTCATTTACTTTTGCGAGATCTAATTCTGTTGTGACATGGTGGAAAGAGAAGTGATGGTTCAGTGGATTCAGTTTCACCACTTTAGATCAGAAGATTATGAGCAGGAAATAAGACATCTCTCTCTATTCATCAAGACTAACATTTTATTTAGAAATCATTTCGAATGAAATAAATGAAAGGCTAATTATGGTATTTATACAGATTGTGATCAGACATATCGGATGTCTAGATTGTAAAAAAACGAAACATTTCTACCAAACAATTGTACTTAATTATTTATTTATATATATATATATTCACATTTTTAGAACATCCTCCTATTTCGTTATGTTTGTTCCTTCTTGTACACAATACTGGTGATAATAAAGTATTGTCATAAAGTGGCAATTTTCCAAAACAATTTGTTCTGCAACTCTTTCTGTAGCGCAGGTTAATTACTACAGAAATGAAACAATGTGCAGTTTAGTGGTACAGAGAACGTGTAACCAGGCAAAGCCACATTTCCTATTCATCATGTTCATGTTTTTGTCTGCTTGTCAGAACCATACAAATTTGTGTATCTTGTATTTGAGCAGTTACAATTTGGTGCTTTGCTTCCAATTCTCTCATACTGACCACTGGATGTTCTACATGGACCTCATGGTAAAGAGTCTCTTAGGATTTGAGAATGAATTCAATTTAATTCAATTTTATTTGTATTGCACTTTTAAAAAAATTGTCTCAAAGCATCTTTACATGGAAAATGTTTTTCAACATAATAACGACCCCAAACACACGACAAGATGACAAGTGCCTTGCTGAGGAAGCTGAAGGTGAAGGTAATGAAGCGGCCAAATATGTCTCCAGACCTGAACCCTATTGAGCACCTGTGGGGATCCTCAGGCGGAAGGTGAAGAAACTCCATGTGCCCAACATCCAGCAGCTCCGTGATGTTATTATGGAGGAGTGGAAGAGGATCCCAGCAACATCCTGTGCAGCTCTGGTGAATTCCACACCCAGGAGGAATAATGTGGTGCTCACATACAATATTGACACTTTGGAAATGTTCACTGAGAGTGTACTCACTTTTGTTGCCAGTTATTAAAACTATAATGGCTGTATGTTGAGTTATTTTTAGAGGACAGTAAATTTGTACTGCTATACAAGCTGCACATTGATACTCTAAAATATATTTAAGTTTTATTTCTATAGTATTGTCCCTCGAGAACATATAATAAAATGTTTGCTGAAATGTGAGGGGTGCACTCACTTTTGTAAGATTCTGTATATATCTATGTGAATTATTCTGCACAGGAAGTCTGACCTGATCTGACGGTAAAAAGTTTACATTAGAACAGAAATATGGCGATATTCCCTCTGCACGCTTCAAATTCCTGGTTGTTGAGTTCACACGCCGGTTTTATCCTCAAGCGACACCTTCAGCCTTCACCTGCTCAAACGTGTCCCGCCTCGAATGTACGGCGCTTTAAATAAAGTGCCCTAAAAGTTTCTATAAACATTTCTAAGCAAGTTTTCCTAGTTTTAACAGCTTTTGTTCATATTATATTTTTTTGTACATTCACTTTGATGGCATTTAGCAGACGCTCCCTAAGGGTGAAGTTCGAAAATAAGTCACGTGGATGTATTTTGGATCAGCTGAAGATGTTAAATGTCTTTCAGAATTGAGGTGTTCGGATGCAGTAGCCATTAAGGACGCCCCTGACTAAAAAAAAGAATGTACAGAAATCGTTCTCATTGCCGGAAAATCAGGAAGCCGACTCGAGGTCGCGACGGACTTGAACAGGAAACGTGGCGGGAACATCAAACGCTTCAATGCTGCCAAATTCGGGAAAGACGCTCCTCTGTGTGTTTTTATAACAAAATGACAATCATCGAGAACTGTCCTGTGTAGAAAGTTGCTTAAAAAAGTGTCCGGTGTTACTGACGTTTGGAGACTTCTGGGATGTAGACAATATGGGACATTCCAGTATTTACATTACAATAAACATGTTTTACACTCTTTTTTTTATTAAGGTACAGATTTATATTATAAATCTAACAATCTGGAAATGTAAATATTTGACTTGTCGTTTATATAATATATAAATAATATTTACAGCAGATGGTGGTGGAGGTCAGGCAGAAACCGAGAGTTCCATCTTGGTCCTGTTCTCATAAATTGTGGGGTCCCTCAGATGCCTTAAAACCTGGCAGTAGAACGGTGGGGCCCCTGGGGATAAAACCTCGATGCACAATTCCGTGAATGTGTAAAAAGACAGTGAGCATGCACTCGGTCGAGTGCAGACCTGATGACTGGCTCTCCACTGTGCAGACTGTTGCTTCGTCTCAGGGTTGAACCCGTACACCCAAGTCTTGTCACCAGTAATGATCCTCGACATGAAAGTCTTTGTAGACTTTGATGCAACGTTCCTTCTGATCCTAATGTGAACAAGTTAAAATCACGTGAGGATCGCCTGGACTGTTCCGTATGACACGCCGACAACGGCAGTAATGTAGACCGTTCTCCGACGATCATCATGCACAACTAGCTGAACGGTTTCAATATTTTTAAGGGTTGAGCTTGGTGAAGGTCTTCCTGATCTCTCGTCATGTTCCAGTGATGTTCTTTTGCTTTTGAAGTGCGTGTGACAATCAAAACACCTCGAAAGACTCTTTGCAGCATTGCCGTGAACTTGCCGAACCGTATCAATCGTCTCTGTGGGAGATTTTCCCAGTTTGACTCAGAAATTCACACTGGCTACATTCTAACATGCTCTTAAAGATGAAATCGCAAATGTAGTAACGCACGTGGTCGAAATATCCCCGGCTGCACAGTGTCTGACGTACACAGGAAGATGTCTTTTGGCACACTGACTTATGAAGGTCGATCCTACAGACAATGTAGAACCATGATGTAGAATCATTTGTACCATCAATGGAGGACGTTTACCGTTGGATATCCTCTGGTCTTATCCAAACTTGTCTTCTTTATTCTTGTTTTATCTTGTTTTGTGTCCATTGCTATTTTCATCTTCTCTTATGCTGTTCTGTATTTGTCTCATCTTGTCTTCTCTTCGCTACGCTTGTCTTATATTTATCTGATCTTGTCATCTCATGTCTTATTTTTATCTTGTGTATATTTACATTCTGATGCCCTTATTCAGAGCAACTCATGTTGATCTCATGTACAGTATATACACTGAGCAGTTGAGGGTTAAGGGCCTTGCTCAAGGGCCCTGCAGGGGATTAGTGGTGCTGGCATTTTAACTCAATCAGAAGTTATTTGTTTTATCTACTGAGGTACCATGTTACAGCGTGTCCTGTCTCAGTACTGTTTCTTGGCACGGGCAAACTAGACCTAGGCCGCCAATGGTGCAAACAGCGGTTGGGGTGGCGGTGTGTGTGTGTGTGTGTGTGTGTGTGTGTGTGTGTGTGTGTGTGTGCGTGTGGGGGGTAACAATAGGAATGTCACTTATGGTGCCTAACCTTTACCAGCTCAATAATTTAAAGGTTGTGTTTTTTTTTTACCACATCTATAAAGCTATACTGCACCATTTCTCATTCTGGTTCGCGTCAAGCAAGAGACGCTTTTCTAGACAGGAAGCGTAATGCGTGATTGCCGAACGAGGAAGTGGTTAAGATACATAGGCGATATCTAGCACGAAAACCACAATCATCTCGCAGACATGCACGCGTTTAGACGTCCACATGAAACTTTTTTTTACTGAAGAGGAACCGATATAAGCTGAATTTCTTGCCGGTCTTCCTGCAGGACGCATGGGGTGCAGGTTTCCTTCATTGTGTTCCTCGGGGTTGGTGCCCAGGCAGCTCAATCTTGTCTGCATAAACCTTCCTGAGGAAACCGAAGATCAGAAAATTACACAAAGCTCTGTTTACTCAACCTTCACCCTCATGTTTTTGTCTTCACTACTCGTGTTGGCTCGAATCGCCGTCCCTCACGGCTGCTTAATAATAAAGGAATAAAATACACAATGTGATGCGTAAACTCCTCCATCCTGAGGAAATCGCTCGCTGCCACTGGAGACTCCTTCCATTAATATTACACTCAGATTAAGTGAAGCGACTGTAATAAAGAAACGGTTGCTATGGAAACAACAGCATGATATAGACCTGTGAGTCGTTACATCACTTTGTCAGAATCATGCTGTTCTGGATAACTAATGTAAAAGATTTCTGAAAGATTATTCTGTGTGTGTGTGTGTGTGTGTGTGTGTGTGTGTGTGTGTGTGTGGCCATGTTTGACATTGTGGGAACATTTCACAAAAGAAAATGATTCATAGAGAGTTTGAGGTTTAGTTTTAATGTAGCATTAATTATCTAATAATTAAAATTATGTAAAAGAGCAGCATTGATTCTTTTTTGCTTATGCTGCAATATAATTGCGTAGCCCGAATGCAGATGGAGAGTCTCAAGAACCCGACGTGATACAGAAATTACAATTGCATAAATGTGTTAAGCAATATCTAGTTATATCAGTGAAAGTTGCAGAGGAAATAAAAATTCTCATGCGATTTGTTGGGCAGGTTTGTGTAATATGTTTAGTTCATAAAAATATACAGATAATTCATTTGGGGGATTTATGAACATTCTGAATTGCATTTAGTGTATATATATGTGTGTGTGTGTGTGTGTGTGTGTGTGTGTGTGTGTGTGTGTGTGTGTGTGTGTGTTTCCTGCCTCAGACAGACAGACAGACAGACAGACAGACTTTTCAGCTTTTATAAACATAAACAATGTTTATGATGTATTCAGCCCCATTACTCTGATACTCCTAAATAAAATTCAGTGCAATCAACTGCCTTTAGAAGTCACAGAATTAGTGATTCCAGTTAACCTGTGTGTACTTCAATCCCAGGACAATTACAGCTGTAGGCCACAGAGGTTTGCAAGAGAACATAAGTGAGCAAACTACATCATGAATACTGAAGAACACACCAGACAGGTCAGGGATAAAGTCGTGGAAAAGTTTAAAGAAGGTTTTTGTCATAAAAACATATCCCAGGCTTTGAACATCTCAAGGAGCACTGTTCAATCCATCATAAGAAAATGGAAAGAGTGGCAAGAAGGTGAAGGTGTTGACAAAAATTTATACAAATTCCCATTTGCAGTTTGCCACAAGCCATGTAGGGGACACAGCAAACATGTGGAAGGAGGTGTTGTGGTCAAATGAGACCAAAATTGAACCCTAACAAAACCCAACACTGCACATCAGCCTGAACACACCACCCCCACCGTAAAACATGGTGGTGGCAGCATCATGCTGTGGGGATGCTTTTCTTCAGCACTGACAGGGAAGCTGGTCAAAGTTGATGGGAAGATGGATGGAGCTAAATACACGGTAATGCTGGAAGAAAACCTATTAGAGGCTGCAAAAGACTTCAGACTGGGGCGGAGGTTCACCTTCCAGCAGAAAAAAACGACTCTAAACATGCAGCCAGAGCTACAATGGAATGGTTGAGATCAAAGCATATTCATGTGGCAAGACTTGCTGTAAACAGTTCTCATCCAATCTGATTCAACTGGAGCTGTTTTGCAAAGAAGAATAGACGAAAATGACAGTCTGTAGATGTGCAAAGCTGGTAGAGAAATACCCAAAAAGACTTGCAGCTGTAATTGTAGTGAAAGGTGGTTCCACAAAGGGGGCTGAACACATCTTCCAGATACTTTGTGTTGGTCCATCACATAAAATCCCAATAAAATACATTTAAGTTTGTGGTTATAACGTGACAAAATGTGAAAATATTCAAAGCGTATGAATACTTTAGCAATGTGCTGTAAACACTGAAACTAAATAAACTCGAATGTACTGAATGCTTTCGCTTCCTATTCCAATGAGATTCGTGAAAACAAAGACACGATTTATTCCTCATGACTTGTTCGGAAAATTTTTATCAAGATATATACCGGGAAATGAATTATTCTTTGACAAAGACATGATGTTCTCTAGAGTACATGCCAACGAGATGGAGAGATCGAGAAGGAAATGCAGTTTTTTTTAAAGAGCAGGCAAAACGAATCCAAACGGCAAAACAGCTTCAGGGTCAAACAAATCAGGGGAAAGTGAGGGATCAGGAAACAGGAGCAAGGCCACACCAGGTCAACAGATTCACAATTCTTTAGGTGTTTATTACAAACTGAATGTATACAAAGGTCAAAATGTACTAACAAACCATAGTGCAACCTGAAACCAGTAGAGACATAGCAGGAAACACGAGATAGATACAGCAGGAACCAAAATAAAACAATAATCCTGACAGTCCTCATATTATTTGAATATCAAATTTTGTTCTATTGTGGAACACTTGAAAGTCTTGTTCCTCAAGGTGCAGCTTTTATTTAAATCTATAATCCAAACACTCGATGTTCCTGAGGTTTAGATTTAGAATATACACTGTAAAAAAATTACGTTTATTTTACAGTTTTTGCAGATAACAGAAACTTTAATTAAAATTACAACTGTTTATTGAAACATGTAACATGATTTAACAAATAAATTCTGTAGAAGCACAATACAATAAATATCTGTTTTTTAATCAGATTTCTAATGTCAATGTAAAATAAAAGTAACTGTAGAAAAGTTTTTTTTCTAATTACCCTGCTGACACCACTAATCTTGTCACGGATTATCAGAGATCTGTAAAACAACTGAGCTATCATAGTTAAATTGGTATAATAATAGTTAATTATATTCCTTTTTTTATTTGTTCAGGTTGTTGCAATGCTAAGTCAACAGGAAGCCATCAGAATAGAGTGTAACCACTCTATGTGCTATGACAACAATCGCTCCATTGACTAACAAGGTTTTCAGTTTTCTTAGTAGACATTTTTGTCTATTATACTTTTTCACATGGTTTCTTTATAGCTCATCTTTGCACTTCCTACTACCAGGCTTTATTGTGAGATTTGTGTTTTTATTAAGTAAATAAAGTAAATGAGACTACACAATACAAAAATATTAGACATCATGGTTATACAAGTTAGAAAACAACATGGACTTTAAGCCAGTTATTAATATCTTCTATATAGAAGGCAATAGTTCCAAAACCAAATATACACAGGATATTTTTTATTCTTCTGTATATCGGTTTGTCTGTAATACACCAAAATCTGATCTACTTAATAAATAATGATTGTACAATATGTTACAGTCTGTTGCGCCTTTGGTGTGCAATATAATTTTGTAAATGAAGTAAAATGAAGCAATCGTTAAATGTTTTAAAAAAACTATGCTAATTTAATTTGTTCGCTAAACCATCGCAAAAAAGCACAAAAAACAGAGCAGAACAATCGTTTTTAAAGCATCGGAACACTCCTGAAAAGGTGGCAGCGCCTGGGAATGAGGACGCACTTCTCTGATGTGTCTAAGATAAGAGGAAGCAACACATTTGCGAGGTAAAATCAACGTTTTTTACTTAAAACCTTTTTTTTTAACGCCTTCAAATATACAACTCACAAAGTGTTCAAAGCTAATAGTGACACGGCTGCCTCTGAAGCTAAGAAATGAAGAATACATTACACGTAAAAAATGTTATGCTAACACTGAGTTATAAGTCTGACCCCTTTTTCCTCAGTAATGGGTGACGTAGACAGTGATATTGCTGACTTCATTGGCTCTGTGCTGCCGAAGTCAAGTTCAAAAGACCTGGTGTTGGAGACTCTCCAGTCCAGGAGCCGGATCTTGTTAACACCCTGAGGGCGATTGAAGCTCGAAAATTGTTGCACGGATTAAAGCTTTAGGCAAATATACTTAATTGTAAGTAAATATAAGTGAACAGTAAAATGTTATATACTTACAACATAATTGAGCAACCCTAATTCCTATGATGTCTCTTCTATCCAGCTGAGAAGGATGAGGTTCATCTACAAGCATGTGATTAAATCTTTAGACTGGATTTAAAAAAAACATGATATATTCCAATTATTCCTTTAATTAATAATAATTAAACAATAGATATTTATCGGCATAATACTTTTTTATTGAATATATCTGAAACCTACTTGGATTAAAATGCTGTGATCTTGAAAATGTTCCAGGGCCTGTAGTGAATTCTAAAATGTAAAACTAAATTTAAATACTTTTTGTGTAGATAATTTCAACTTTCTGTTGTCCACCTCAAGCTCAAGTGGTCTCAACTCCTCATAGAATCATTCCAGTGGACAACAACTGGCATTTTAATTTTGAGATACCCAGGAGTAAAATGCCACCAGAAATGACCAGAAAGCTGAAAAACAAAGAGCAGAACACAGGACGTGAAAGACGTGAACTGGTTCGGCTGATGGTAGTCGAGATCCTGACCATCTGCCCTACACCAGGGAAGAAACATCACCAGGAAGATTGTATCAACGTATCCTCATTCATTCAGAGATGTTATTGAAGATCAAATTGTAGGTAGCAGATTGTTATGACTCTGTTACCAAGCAGCTGCAGAGTTGCAGAGTCGACAACATGAAAAGGGGGAAATCTCACTTTACCTGAGAAGGCAAACATCTAGCGCAAGTCAGGGAGAAGATCCACCTTCCAAGATAAGAGTGGATACCTATGGCTGTATAAATTGGCAGAATTTATACAGAATTTATATATTACAGAATTTCACCTGGTGGTGAAACTGTGAAGACTCAGAAATGTCTACAAGAAGAATTAAAGTACATGCACAAAAACAAAAGTAAGAACACCAAAAGTATTGAAAATAAAATAGTGGCAACCTTCTTCACTCAGAGAAGCAATATAATAAGTGGAATGGAAACCACTGTTCTGGTAACAGAGTGGTCACATCTGTTCGATGGTTCAGATGGTTCATCTAACAGGCATGGATGTTGACTGAGAAGCTGTTTCAAGTCAATGTAAAAAAAGTCATTTCATACCTCCCCTGTCCCATTGAAAAGAAGAGTAGGACATTTTAGCAGCCAAAGCAAAGCATCTAGATGCTGATCTTGCAGTATGTGTGATGCTTCTTCTGAAATATTTCAATGAAGAACAGGCTGAGATGTTCATGATTGTTGCTAAAAAGCCATGTGAGTTGCTCAGCACACCTTGCAGCGTTGTTTGTGGTATGATGTTTTCGAAAAGTTAATGTAAAGGGTGGTCAGACAGAGAAAATGTCCGTGTAATCAGACTTTTATCCACAGATACACAGATAAGTTGCTGCTCCTACCGTCAGTGTAATAAACGTTACTCAGGTCGTTAAATAAAAAAGCTTCTGAACAAACATTTTAATATGACAAGCATTTCTTATAATCAACTATTAATGGTTCTAGTATCAAATCATAACATGTTACTGTCCATCCAGACCACATAAAAGTGTCAGAATGCACGGACAAATGAGGTTTAACTTTACAGCTTTGTTGTATTGTATATGTATGAAAGTTGGATTAAGTGTTACAACTGCATTTTTATTGCATTTCAAATCACATGAGTCACTTGGATTATACTCGTGCCAAACTGAATGACATGCAAGTCAAATATTCTGGTCTTTTAACAGTCATGATTTTAGTTTTCTTGTAACTTAATGCTTTTGTAGTTTCCTTGTATTTTCGTTTAGATCCCAGACCACCGTGAAAGATGGCGTCACAAATGGGCATGCCCTTCTAACGATGTTTGTAACCTACTATTGCCTGGACATAAGCTTTCCAGTGGAACTTGGTGCAACTCTGGAGTCCATGCAGAGGTAAGACGTGGACTAGAAAATGTATTTCCTGCTGAAAAACGGCGCATGTATTTATGCAAATCCATAGATGGATAGATCAGACAACTCAATTGTTCAATTATGGTAATTTCATTGCAGCATTTATGAAGTGACAGGAGCAATATGAGCAGACGTTGCTCTTTCGGTATCTGTTGGAAGACAACTGGTATTGGCGACAGACATGAACTTTCTATTCCTATTCAGTAGATTACAATATTTACCTTTTTTAGATATATATTTTAGAGTAGTGAATGTGCAGTTTGTAAATCAGTACAGATTTACTGTCCTCTAAAAATAACAACATACAGCCATTATTGTCAAAATAACTGCTAACAGAAGTGAGTCCACCCTCAGTGATAACAGCTGTACGTCATGTTACCAGGCGAACCCACATTTCCTATTCATCATGTTCATGTTTTTGTCTGCTTCTCAGAATAATACAAATGTGTGTATCTTGTATTAGAGCAGTTAAAATTTGAAGCTTTGAGTCCAATTCTCTCATACTGACCACTGGATGTTCAACATGGACCTCATGGTAAAGAATCTCTGAGGATTTAAGAATTAGAATTGTTGCTGAGGCTATAAAAAGATCGGTATCACCCTGAAACTGAGTTACAGTACAGTGTTCAGGGTCATACAGAGGTTCTCAAAGACAGGTTCCACTCAGGACAGACCTCACAAGGGTCCATCAAAGAAGTCGAGTCCTCGTGACGTGCGTCAGGTGCAGAAGCTGCTTCAGAAAACAGACGCATGAGAGCTGCAGCGTTGCTTTAGTGACTGCAGAAGCAGAAGGTTCGCTCGTCAGTGCTCAGAAACATTGCAGACTTCGAATGGAGAGTAGAAGAGACAGCTTCTTGCATTGTCAGCATCTTCTCTTAAATACACAGTTTTAGTGTCTTCCAGTATGCTTGTATAAAATTCATTAATGTTTAAACGGTTCATTCTGCTGGTATTGTTTCCTGGGTGAGTTCCTGGGTGGTGGATGAGTGGATGAGCAGCATCCTGGGTGGTGTTTTTTATGTTTAATTTTCGTTTAATATCAATGTTTAATGTGTATATTTTGTTACGTTTATTGTGTACAGATGGTTTTAAAAAGCTGTAATTCTCACAGTAAAAACTGGAAGAAATGGCAAAAAAAACAAAAAAATGTTGCTAAGATGATTATGTTAAATGCTGACCAAATCTTTTATTTGCAAAAAACAACAAAAAACATTTTTGTTTATTTTTATTAAAGCAAATATGTTTGCAGTTTAACCTACATACTGTATACAAGTTTCTTTAGTTTTACACTTAGTGTATGTAAATAATGTTTTAGTTTCTATCTACATTTAGATTTACAGTGTGTTTTTTTTAGTAACAGTAATTATCTGTGCTTGAACGTTTATAAAATCATTCTTTAAAGATAATTATTATGTTTTAAAGATGTATAACTGTATTCTGACAATTAATATCAAAATAAAAGTTTTAATCGTTTTATAAAAAATATTTGATGTAGAATTACGGTAATAATCAGTAATTATGGAAAGGAAATGACTGTTTTTACTGTAAATGTTTATCTACATTTTTTCTGTGACTTTTTTTTTCTTCTAGTTTTTAACAGACATTATCGTTTTTTACGCTTTTTTTTACAGTGTAGTCTTTCCTGGAGATCCTAATAAATAACTCTTTATGCGCAGTGAGTAGTTTGTTTAGGCAAACAAACATGCTAAAAAAACACTCACGCTACAGACGAGGCACAAGAAGAGTGCAGGAGGGAGTGTACAGTGTTGTGTACAGTACAATACGTCCTTCATTTAAGCAAATCAGGATTAATTCGGAGATTATAATACACAATACGGCCAAAGGTTTGTTGACACCTGACCATATGATCGCTATCTGCTTCTTTTTGAATGTCCCATTCCACATTTAGTGGCCATTTGCTGTTATGATGAGCTCCACTCTTCTGGGAAGATGTTCCACTGAATTTTGTGAAGACTCATTCAGCTACAAGGGTGTTATTAAAGTCAAGTCCTGATGTAGGTGAGAAGGTGAGGAGACCAGGGGTGTAGTCACCATTCACATTCACCCCAAATGTGTTGACTAAAGGTTGGAGTCCTCACATCATGCATCCCATATAAAGCAGATCTCAATAAAGCTGGCTCATGGGGCATCATCACAGTGGAACAGGTTTGGGTCTCCTACTCCATCTGTAGGGAAGACATATAATTGTGTGCTTCCAACTTTGTGGTAACAGTTTGAGGAAAAACAACATATGGGTGGAAAAGTCAAGTGTCCCAATTTTTTTGCCCATACAGTGTCCTACTACAGTGTCAATACACATTGAGTTACTCTGACAAGACGAAAGAGGACAAAAATATATTTAATGTACTTTACTACAGTATTCGAAACTTTAAAGTTAACATGCTGTACTTCAGAAAAATGCTGACATTTTGTAAATTAACCTGATAAATTAGCTTGCTAGTTACATATTTGAAATTAGCTTGGAAAATATGCTAGTTAGTTTATTTTGTGAATTATGTAGCTAATTACATTTTGTACATTAGCCGCTGAAGTGTGTGAAATCCGCAAGCTTGTTCATTTTAAAAGCTATTAAAGATTTGTGTCCTGTTTTTTTTCGTGATGTATTTCATTCTTTTTTGCTTTGCTCTCAACACGAGCTTTATGATCACAGTAATGAAGCCGGATTCGAGTGGTGAATTCCTTTTTGTTTTCATTGATCAAAGGCAGACACAAAACATCTTTCTGTCATTGCTGAGCGAGAGAGCGGTGTTTGCCATGACGCAGAGGAAGACAGGAGTGAAGAACAGACGGGTGAAGCTGCAGTAGTTATAGTGTGGATGGAAAAAGAGGAAGGAAAAGGCAAAGAAAGAGGTCGTTTCCTTTTCCATGAATTCCGTGACACCAGTTTGAGGGTTGGTCAGAAGAAGAGCCTGGTACATGGATACATGACTGATGGAATATTGAGATAGATAACTTGTGGATGTGAAGATAAATGCATTATGTTTAATTCTATTTAATGTTAAAATTATACAGAGTTACTAGGAATACTGGGTGGATTAAACTACAGCTAACTACATTAGGTTCGAAGGGATGGAGAGATCAGTAGTTGAGGTTAGAGGGAGCAGTGGTGGAGGATGAAGGGATCAGTGGTGGAGGATGGAGGGATCAGTAAGAGAAGTTGGAGGGAGCAGTGGTGGAGGATGAAGGGATCAATAATAGAAGGTGAAGGGAGCAGTGGTGGAGGATGAAGGAATCAGTAATAGAAGGTGGAGGGACCAGTGATGGAGGATGGAGGGATCAGTAAGAGAAGGTGGAGGGAGCAGTGGTGGAGGATGGAGGGATCAGTAATAGAAGGTGGAGGGAGCAGTGGTGGAGGATGGAGGGATCAGTGGTGGAGGATGGAGGGATCAGTAAGAGAAGGTGGAGGGAGCAGTGGTGGAGGATGGAAATCAGTAATAGAAGGTGGAGGGAGCAGTGGTGGAGGATGGAAATCATTAATAGAAGGTGGAGGGAGCAGTGGTGGAGGATGGAGGGATCAGTAATAGAAGGTGGAGGGAGCAGTGGTGGAGGATGGAGGGATCAGTGGTGGAGGATGGAGGGATCAATAGTTGAAGGTGGAGGGAGCAGTGGTGGAGGATGGAGGGATCGGTAATAGAAGGTGGAGGGAGAGTGCAGAGTGAGATGAGTGCTGTGACATAGAGTAGTGGTAAACTGTTTTTGACTTTGAAGGTGAGCATCAATGTTTGAAATCTGATGCAGGCAGCTACAGGAAGCCATTAGAGGAAACATGGTGAATGGGGTGGTGTAGGAGGAAACCAGAAATGCAGCTGCATTCTGTATCAGCTGCAGAGGTCGAATGTCTTTTAGAAGCAGATTTGCAGAAAGCAAGTTGTAGTAGGCCAGACAGAAAACAGATGAATAGTAGATTAAGACTATGTTAGATTAAGTGAGGAGAAGGACAGATGATGTCCATGGCCACGCCAGGCTTGTGTGCAGTGACTGAAGGTGAGATCAGGGGGTTGGTCAAAGAGATCACAGATCTTGACATAGAAATAAATCACTAGGGATCAAAAGCAGTTTAGTTTTGCTTTTGATCTGCCATACACAGTGAGAGATCCTGATCTCTTCCGAGTGTGAAACGACCCTGAGTGTGAAACAACACTGAGTGTGAAATGACCCTAGATCTGAAACGGCCCTGTAACAAACTCAATGACCCCGGACTGGAAGAAAGACAGACAGGCAATGGTTCACCAAGCAGAGCCATCTTTATTCGCTTTCGTTTTCACCCTGACGCTTTCCCTTCCAGTATTCACGCCAGGGCTCACCCACACACTCGGGACGCCCTTCCTTCCCGAAGTTCGCCGACACGTCTTTCCACCAGCACCCGCTCGCGCTTAGTCCCCGTTCGGTGACCCTTCCTCACGTCTCTCTGCTTGGTGGCACTCTCCTCGAGGTTGGCATCTCTCTCTTTATTGGTGTTGCCGGACTGAAACAGAGCGCACTGATTACTGTCATCAGCTGCAGGTGTTTCTTACCGCTCGTTCCGTCCGGCTCCGCCCTCCACTCGCGCCCCGCTGCCACATACCCCACCGCCCGACTCAGGCCAGGGAACCGTCAGGCCTGAGCTGACCCCCCCCCGCAGCACGAGAGGCAGAAGGTAGCGAAGGGTGCGAAAGAGAGAGAGAGAGAAACTGCCTGTCCCTGGATACACCGCCATCTGGACTTCCCTGAAGAGGCGTGGCAGACGATGGAGTGACTGTTGCTGCTCTCCTCATTGACCTGGTCCCGCTCCCTCCATGGTGTAGTCTCCCTAGCGTCATACCCCTCTTCCAGTCCCGGGTTTCGGCACCACTGTAACAAAATCAATGACCCCGGACTGGAAGAAAGACAGACAGGCAATGGTTCACAAAGCAGAGCCATCTTTATTCGCTTTCGTTTTCACCCTGGCGCTTTCCCTTCCAGTATTCACGCCAGGGCTCACCCGCACACTCGCGGCTCGGGACGCCCTTCCTTCCCGACGTTCGCCGGCAGTCTCCTCCGGATCGGCACGCGCTTCCTTCGGCGTCCGCCCGTCTCACTCGCGGATCGGACGCTTTCTCTCTTGGCGCCGCCCGAGTTTCCTCACGGGCCGGCACGCCTTTTCTCGCGTCCACCCGAGATCACTCGCCGGACGACACGTCTTTCCACCGGCACCCGCTCGCGCTTAGTCCCCGTTCGGTGACCCTTCCTCACGTCTCTCTGCTTGGTGGCACTCTCCTCGAGGTTGGCATCTCTCTCCTCTTTATTGGTGTTGCTGGACTGAATCAGAGCGCACTGATTACTCTCATCAGCTGCAGGTGTTTCTTACCGCTTGTTCCGTCCGGCTCTGCCCTCCACTCGCACCCCGCTGCCACAGGCCCCAAATGTAACATGTGTGTGTAACATGACCCAACCCTGAGTGTGAAACAATCTTGAATGTGAAACAACTCCGAGTGTGAAACGGCCACGTGTGGGAAATGACCCCGAGTATGAAACGACCTCGAGTGTAAGACGATCTAGAGCGTAAAAGGACCACGAATATGAAATGGCCTGAATGTGAAATGACCCTGAGTGTGAAACGCCCCTGAACATGAAAGGACACTGAGTGGGAAACAAACGTGAGTGTGAATTGACTCAGAGTGTCATTTTTACTTAATATAAAATATAGTGTTTAAGAGACACAGGTTCATGTTGCTTTTGTTTCTATGCAACAAATTTAGTAAAAGGCAAAAACACAAGAATTGGACACTGAATGAGGGGAAGAAAGTTCTGTGGAGCTCAAATGTGAGATTTCTGCCTTTAACTTGTGTAAAAAGGAGAACAGGAGAAAAGATGTGATCAGACTCCCTTACCCCCACACTCACACATAGAGGTGGAAGTTTAATACTTTTGGGTTGTTTTGGAGCAGAGAAGGTTCCGGGAAGTGAAAGTAAACAAACATGGCTCCCATTCCATACGTCATCAACGTGCAGTTCCGTTTGTACTGCGGCTCATTGGAAATGACTTCGACGTACAAGAAGATGATGAGCCGAAGCGCACGTCTGAGTTTTGTAAGTGTTATTTAGAGAGCAGACAGACGTCTGGAGTGATATCTATCATGGTGAGGGAGAATTTTTCAATGCAAATAAACTGGAACATCTTTATGCTGTTAAATTACCATAGAAAATGAACATAAAGGTGTCTCTGTAAACTTTAAAAACTTTTTACAGAAACTACAGTATATACAGTGTATATATATATGACCCATGAGACTGAATTCTTCCAGACTAAAACCCCAAACTATAAATCATTTTCTCCCCACACTACCTAATTAAGAATTTATGCACCCAGGCATGATTGGCATTTGCTTGGACTCCGTGACAAAATAAACAACATAAATAAGAAATGACCATTTTCTGGCCAAGAGGCAGCTTTTCTCTCCAACATCTTTATCAGGAGAGAAAAAAACCCCAAAAAATTTAATCTGATCTCATTCACTCGTTTCTTAATCAATTTACCGAGCAGACAAATCAGTTCATTTAAATGCTGATCCGTTTGAAATGAAATTTGATGTGTGTTGTTTTTATTGGTCCTTCATCGTTTCAGACAATATGAGATTTTGAATATTATAATTATATTTATAGGTTTGCACAGTGCAATCAAAAAACAGCTTCTAGCTTTATAAAGAAAAAGAAAGTTCCACGGGAGAGCATATAAAGGACCGTTGATCTTGTGGTGGAGTATAAGAGCTGAAAATGGGGCTGGATTTTACTGAACATTATAATTGCTAGATATGATTTCGCAACATCAGCGATTGTATTCATGGCTGTAATCAAGCATCATCCATAAGAGCACTATCAAGGTCATGGTCAGGGTTTATCTAAAAACTATCCCATGAATACTTATCGGAAGCACTGCCAATCCATCATACGGTTTAAACGGGAACAAATAGACTCTATTATCCTTCTAATCAAGGGTGTGTTTAGAGTAACAGACAATGAGCAGATGATAAGCAGTGAGAGTAGGGCAGTGAAAAAAGCTAATGAAGGTCGTTGATGTGATTTTGGCACTGTACTCTGAACACGTGGTGGTGGTGTGGTTCGATTAAGACCACCCTGTGCTCTGGGAATCTGAATTAAAGCACATATTGAATTTCAATAGAAATGAATACAAAGGTTACACAATTTACATAAATTATAATAAAAAAAAAAAAAAATTATCTTATTCCAATTTATTGCACATAGCGGTCTTTAAAATTGTTTTGTTTGTGGTTGTATATGATACAAGTCTTGCAAACCTTTGTGTGATTTAAAAATTGTTGTATAGAACTGCACAATTGAGAGCGAGGGCAGAAGTGAATGCAGGAAGGTTGTAGTTTAGTGGTTAATGTATTGGACTTTGGCTCTGAAGGTCATGAGTTCAAATCCATGCCACACCAAGCTGCACTTTGTGGGCTCCTGAACAAGGCCCTTAATCACATAACTGCTCAGTTATATGAATGAGATAAATGTAAATCAAAGGCCATTATTGAAATCAGTGAAAACAATTTCCGGTTTATATGAAGGATAAATTTATAAATAAAACGCTATGCTATATATTGCATGCTCGGTCTTATGGCTTCCTTCTCATTTAGCTATGGAATGTAAAGTACAGCTACAGACCACAGTCTGTATGTTGTGCTACACTGATTATTGTCCCTACTCAGGGATTTGCAGGTCGAGGACCGGATGTAGAGGAACCATGATAAAGAGGTCAAGCTGAGGTAGAGTACCACCCCTCCCTCCATACTCGTCTTCCTCTCCTGAGCCAGCGGTCAAAGGACACACAGATTGTCGCAATAAGCGAGGGTACACACCCGACACTCTGGCCAAGAACCTCCTCCTGCTGAAAGCTCTCTCTGAATAGAAAACAGCAGAGAGAAATGAAATGAAAATACACAGAGTGGGTGTATTATATTATATATTCCATCGTTTATCATTATTCAATGACCATCAAGAAATTGAACACCACCTTCAAGTAGTTTTACTAGAGACACCAGTGATGTCATGCAAAAAGAGAAATAAAAGATTTCTGCTTAACATTCCAGTCTTTCAGACGTTCCTCCTGTCAAACCACTTCATTAATCTTCCTTACACACACATGCAGTAAAGATCTAAACATATTGTCCTCAGATGGTCCTCAGATCTTCTGAACTAATGACACCAGTGCTAGTTTTTTGCATATACTGTACAACAGTAATTTGACTAAGCCGAAACCTATTTCTGTTGCAAACACAAAGCAAAAAAAAAAAAGACCTAATGACTGGGAAGAAACAGGATTACAGTAACCTGAGGCGTGGGTAGAAACCGACAACACAGACAGAGCTGCAAAATGAGACTTAAATATGAAATGTTCACTAACAGGAAAATGTGACACTGCTGGAGAATTCAGTGATATGCAGTGGCTGATGGGAAACGCAGTCCACCATTTTTGTATAATCCTAAAAAAACTGACTGCTTCAATGTGCAGCTCCAGAAGTGTAAAATACGTTCAAAAGGGGTCCTAGACAGCAAGACAAGATGCCCTTCATAGAGCTTGGATAAGATCCAAGTCCTTGTCAAGGCAATAAGGTGGAGCAATCTCATCCCTGATGACCCCCGTGAAGGTGGTGGAAGTTTAGTTTAGTAAGGATCAAGTAGGCAAAGAGGCAAACTCTACACATCAGGAAGGTTAATGTCCTCGGTGGAGCAGAAATCCGATTAAACATCCTGAAGGGAGCAGGTAGGCAGAGTAAAGTCCTAATCAGAGCTAGAAGGCAATGCGTGGTTCACAGAGGACTGGAAGTTTTGCAAAATTCTTCAACCAATCAAAAAGGAAGTTTGAAGTCCTCAACAGAGCAGAAGGACAGATCAATGTCCATACTCAAGCCAGAAGGTGGAGCAACATCCTCTACTGAGCTGGAAGGCAAAGCAATGTCTTTAGTAGAACAAGAAGGAAAAGCAATGTCCTTAGTAGAGCCAGAAGGCAAAAGCAATGTCCTCAGTAAAGCAGGAATGCAGAGCAATGTCCTTTAGTAGAAAAGGTAGGTTGAGCAACGTCCCCAGTGAAGCAAGTAGGCAAAGTGACATTTACAGTGGAACAGGAGCATAGAGGATAGAGTAAAGTCTCACAGGATAGAGTAAAGTCTCATTTGCGTCGTGCTTTGCAAGGATTTGTGATGGAGTTGAGGAGAAGGGCAGGCAGGAACTCGCTAAAGGCAGAGTGACCTTCAAAATATAACAGAGCAAATCTGACCCAAGAGAGCTGACACAGTAATACCCCATTTATGGCGGTGGTATGTTCCAAACCCGCCCGCGATAAACCATGATAAACAGACGCAACCCCAAAAATGGGTATTTTTTATTGTTTAAGCCGTAAATCATGCTCCTACACACTTTAAACACACACACAGATAACATTCGCAAGAATATAGTGAGATAAATTTTGAGTAAATTCGTAGAAAAACAGTTCACTATCACATTTATACTGAGTATGTGTACTGTACAGTATTTTATGTATACAGTACTTTACAGTATTAACATTTGACTTTATTTTATAATTAATAATTATATTTGTATTAATTTATGTAATTATTTTAACATAAAATTCCCTATAAGTTTTACAGTCTATCAGCCAAATGAATAAGTTATGTGGCAAATGCAATTCCGCGATAAACCGGGGCGCCAGATTCGAACCGCGCTAAAGCGGGGGATTACTGTAGTTTAAAAACAGAGAAACAAAATATGTAATGACTAGACAAAAGAAAAGAATTAGAGGTGTGTGAGTAGCAACCGACAACAACGACCAAGACAGACAAACACGAGACAATAAATGAGGTGTAAAGTGAGACTTGAATACAAGTGCTGAATTCCATAAAAGCAACAATCAGAAAAAAACAGTCAGGTGACAGAATGAGTGCCTGATAGGACATGTAGTCTAGTGTTTGTAAATATATATATACAGTGAGGAAAATAAGTATTTGAACACCCTGCTATTTTGCAAGTTCTCCCACTTAGAAATCATGGAGGGGTCTGAAATTTTCATCGTAGGTGCATGTCCGCTGTGAGAAACATAATCTAAAAAAAAAATCCAGAAATCACAATGTATGATTTTTTTAACTATTTATTTGTATGATACAGCTGCAAATAAGTATTTGAACACCCGAGAAAGTCAATGTTAATATTTGATACAGTAGCCTTTGTTTGCAATTACAGAGGTCAAACGTTTCCTGTAGTTTTTCACCAGGTTTGCACACACTGCAGGAGGATTTTGGCCTCCTCCACACAGATCTTCTCTAGATCAGTCAGGTTTCTGGCCTGTCGCTGAGAAACACGGAGTTTGAGCTCCTCAAAGATTCTATATTGGGTTTAGGTCTGGAGACTGGCTAGGCCACGCCAGAACCTTGATATGCTTCTTACAGAGCCACTTCTTGGTTATCCTGGCTGTGTGCTTCTGGTCATTGTCATGTTGGAAGACCCAGCCTCGACCCATCTTCAATGCTCTAACTGAGGGAAGGAGGTTGTTCCCAAAATCTACAATACATGGCCCCGGTCATCCTCTCCTTAATACAGTGCAGTCGCCCTGTCCCATGTGCAGAAAAACACCCCAAAGCATGATGCTACCACCCCATGCTTCACAGTAGGGATGGTGTTCTTGGGATGGTACTCATCATTCTTCTTCCTCCAAACACGTTTAGTGGAATTATGACCCAAAAGTTCTATTTTGGTCTCATCTGACCACATGACTTTCTCCCATGACTCCTCTGGATCATCTAAATGGTCATTGGCAAACTTAAGGCGTGCCTGGACATGTGCTGGTTTAAGCAGGGGAACCTTCCGTGCCATGCATGATTTTAAACCATGACGTCTTAGTGTATTACCAACAATAACCTTGGAAATGGTGGTCCCAGCTCTTTTCAGGTCATTGACCAGCTCCTCCCGTGTAGTTCTGGGCTGATTTCTCACCTTCCTTAGGATCATTGAGACCCCACGAGGTGAGATCTTGCATGGAGCCCCAGTCTGAGGGCGATTGACAGTCATGTTTAGCTTCTTTCATTTTCTAATGATTGCTCCAACAGTGGACCTTTTTTCACCAAGCTGCTTGGCAATTTCCCCGTAGCCCTTTCCAGCCTTGTGGAGGTGTACAATTTTGTCTTTAGTGTCTTTGGACAGCTCTTTGGTCTTGGCCATGTTAGTAGTTGGATTCTTACTGATTGTATGGGGTGGACAGGTGTCTTTATGCAGCTAACGACCTCAAACAGGTGCATCTAATTTAGGATAATAAATGTAGTGGAGGTGGACATTTTATAGGCAGACTAACAGGTCTTTGAGGGTCAGAATTCTAGCTGATAGACAGGTGTTCAAATACTTATTTGCAGCTGTATCATACAAATAAATAGTTAAAAAATCATATATTGTGATTTCTGGTTTTTTTTTTTTTAGATTATGTCTCTCACTGGCAGGAGTCCACCTGCCACGCCTCCTTCAGAGACTGTCATTGTCATCTCACTCACCCACACTCGCGATCCGTTATTATATGTGTTCATGCGTGGTAGTGTGTACGCTGCTTCCGCTACATACTTTCTCATCCCGGACTCCTCGCTCTCTCCACGGCTGCGTTCACCTTCCCCAGCGCACCTCGGACTACCGACGCTTCTCCGTCGCTTCCTCCGCGCCGCGCTTCCTCTATAACGCACCGAGGATGTTATTGTTGGACTGCCGTTTGTCGGATTATCCCGATCTACGCGGGTATTTTGTGTTGGCTCTGCCTTTGTTAAATAAAGTTTCTGTTTGCCGTTACTCCGGCTTCCACCTCCGTGCCACGCCTAACAGAATAACGGACCCTTGAAAAGGAATATACGGACAAAAAGAAAAAGACAAAAAAAAAGGAAGAAAGGACATGATCGGATTAACGGCGTGGTCCCGGCGCGAGCCAACCCTCGGAGGTCGGGTTCGCTCAGCGCGATCAGCGGCAGCCAAGCTCCGCCCGGAAAACTTCGGAAGCTTGCAGCCGCTTCTTGGGCACGCTCGGCAGTGCCACGCCCCTCAATGACGTCACGTGACTCGGCTCGCTTCTCCGGCAACAGAGCTGAGTGGAGGGATTTTTACGGGCGTGGATCGATCGTGGAGTTGAACCCAGCCAGTTATCCCACAGAAGAAGCGAAAATCGCGCTCCACATGTCTCTGCTGACTGAGGAATCTCTCTCCCCCGCCGTTCCTCATCAGAGTCTCCAGGAGGTCACTGCGCTGCTCCAGGCCCTCCAGGACAGCTCCGCTCCGCCAAGGTCCTCAAGGGATCTCCACGGTGCTCCAGGATATGCAGGCTGGCTCCGTTTCGTTCCAGGACCTCCAGGAGCTCTCCATCCTGCTCCAGAACCTGCGCGTTGGTTCAGCTCTGCTCCAGGTCTCCGAAGAGAGCTCCGTTCCGCTCCAGGTCTCCGAAGAGAGCTCCGTTCGGCTCCAGGTCTCGTCTTTCCGCCTCCTGTCTCCGCCCGAGGCGTCGCTCCGCTCAGGTCTCCAGGGGTCGTCCCTCCACCTCCTGTCTCCGCCGAGGCGTCGCTCCGCTCCGGGTCTGAATGGGTGTCGTCGCTCCGCCTGCAGCCTCCGCAGAGGCGTCGTTCTGCTCCAGGGCTCAGTGGTGGTCGCTTCGCCTCATGCCCTTCCCTGCTGTTCCTGGCTCCGTGGTGGTTCCGGCTGGGTCCCCTTGACCCTGGAAGACTGGAGGGCCCTCCTCCAGTGCCCGGCCCACCGGGCGGTTGGTGGTTTGGGGCGTCGGTGCCGCTCCTTTGGGGGTGGTGTCAGGAGTCCACCTGCCACGCCTCCTTCAGAGGCTGTCATTGCCTCAGCGCTCCCAAGCTCTCAGCACAAATCATGGACAGCTGAAGCGCGAGACTCACTCACTCCCGGCTCCCATATAAACCGCTCACTTACCCACACTCGCGGTCCGTTATTATATGTGTTCATGCGTGGTCGTGTGTACGCTGCTTCCGCTACATACTTTCTCCTCCCGGACCTCGCTGTCTCCACGGCTCGTTCACCTTCCCCAGCGCACTCGGACTACCGACGCTTCTCCGTCGCTTCCTCCGCGCGCTTCCTCTATAACGCACCGAGGATGTTATTGTTGGACTGCCGTTTGTCGGATTATCCCGATCTACGCGGGTATTTTGTGTTGGCTCTGCCTTTGTTAAATAAAGTTTCTGTTTGCCGTTACTCCGGCTTCCACCTCCGTGCCACGCCTAACAGAATAACGGACCCTTGAAAAGGAATATACGGACAAAAAGAAAAAGACAAAAAAAAAGGAAGAAAGGACATGATCGGATTAACGGCGTGGTCCCGGCGCGAGCCAACCCTCGGAGGTCGGGTTCGCTCAGCCGCGATCAAGCGGCAGCCAAGCTCCGCCCCCGGGAAAACTCGGAAGCTTGCAGCCGCTTCTTGGGCACGCTCGGCAGTGCCACGCCCCCTCAATGACGTCACGTGACTCCCGGCTCGCTTCTCCGGCAACAGAGCTGAGTGGAGGGATTTTTTACGGAGCGTGGATCGATACGTGGAGTTGAACCCAGCCAGTTATCCCACAGAAGAAGCGAAAATCGCGCTCCACATGTCTCTGCTGACTGAGGAATCTCTCTCCCCCGCCGTTCCTCATCAGAGTCTCCAGGAGGTCACTGCGCTGCTCCAGGCCCTCCAGGACAGCTCCGCTCCGCCGAAGGTCCTCCAAGGGATCTCCACGGTGCTCCAGGATATGCAGGCTGGCTCCGTTTCGTTCCAGGACCTCCAGGAGCTCTCCATCCTGCTCCAGAACCTGCGCGTTGGTTCAGCTCTGCTCCAGGTCTCCGAAGAGAGCTCCGTTCCGCTCCAGGTCTCCGAAGAGAGCTCCGTTCGGCTCCAGGTCTCGTCTTTCCGCCTCCTGTCTCCGCCGAGGGCGTCGCTCCGCTCCAGGTCTCCAGGGGGGTCGTCCCTCCACCTCCTGTCTCCGCCGAGGGTGTCGCTCCACTCCGGGTCTGAATGGGTGTCGTCGCTCCGCCTGCAGCCTCCGCAGAGGGCGTCGTTCTGCTCCAGGGCTCAGTGGTGGTCGCTTCGCCTCATGCCCTTCCCTGCTGTTCCTGGCTCCGTGGTGGTTCCGGCTGGGTCCCCTTCGACCCTGGAAGACTGGAGGGGCCCTCCTCCGAGTGCCCGGGCCCACCGGGCGGTTGGTGGTTTGGGGGCGTCCGGTGCCGCTCCTTTGGGGGGGGGTGGTGTCAGGAGTCCACCTGCCACGCCTCCTTCAGAGGCTGTCATTGCCTCCGCGCGCTCCCAAGCTCTCAGCACAAATCATGGACAGCTGAAGCGCGAGACTCACTCACTCCCGGCTCCCATATAAACCGCTCACTTACCCACACTCGCGGTCCGTTATTATATGTGTTCATGCGTGGTCGTGTGTACGCTGCTTCCGCTACATACTTTCTCCTCCCGGACCCCTCGCTGTCTCCACGGCTGCGTTCACCTTCCCCAGCGCACCTCGGACTACCGACGCTTCTCCGTCGCTTCCTCCGCGCCGCGCTTCCTCTATAACGCACCGAGGATGTTATTGTTGGACTGCCGTTTGCCGTTTGTGTTGGCTCTGCCTTTGTTAAATAGAGTTTCTGTTTGCCGTTACTCCGGCTTCCGCCTCCGTGCCACGCCTAACACTCACAGTGGACATGCACCTACGATGACAATTTCAGACCCCTCCATGATTTCTAAGTGGGAGAACTTGCAAAATAGCAGGGTGTTCAAATACTTATTTTCCTCACTATATATATATACAGTACAGACCAAAAGTTTGGACACACCTTCTCATTCAAATAGTTTTCTTTATTTTCATGACTATGAAAATTGTAGATTCACACTGAAGGCATCAAAACTATGAATGAACACATGTGGAATTATATATGGAATTATATACATAACAAAAAAGTGTGAAACAACTGAAAAATGTCATATTCTAGGTTCTTCAAAGTAGCCACCTTTTGCTTTGATTACTGCTTTGCACACCCTTGGCATTCTCTTGATGAGCTTCAAGAGGTAGTCACCTGAAATGGTCTTCCAACAGTCTTGAAGGAGTTCCCGAGATGCTTGGCACTTGTTGGCCCTTTTGCCTTCACTCTGCGGTCCAGCTCACCCTAAACCATCTCGATTGGGTTCAGGTCCGGTGACTGTGGAGGCCAGATCATCTGGCGCAGCACCCCATCACTCTCCTTCTTGGTCAAATAGCCCTTGATGCCTATATATATATATACAGTACAGACCAAAGTTTGGACACCTTCTCATTCAAATAGTTTTCTTTATTTTCATGACTATGAAAATTGTAGATTCACACTGAAGGCATCAAAACTATGAATGAACACATGTGGAATTATATATGGAATTATATACATAACAAAAAGTGTGAAACAACTGAAAATGTCATATTCTAGGTTCTTCAAAGTAGCCACCTTTTGCTTTGATTACTGCTTTGCACCCTTGGCATTCTCTTGATGAGCTTCAAGAGGTAGTCACCTGAAATGGTCTTCCAACAGTCTTGAAGGAGTTCCCGAGAGATGCTTGGCACTTGTTGGCCTTTTGCCTTCACTCTGCGGTCCAGCTCACCCTAAACCATCTCGATTGGGTTCAGGTCCGGTGACTGTGGAGGCCAGATCATCTGGCGCAGCACCCCATCACTCTCCTTCTTGGTCAAATAGCCTTGATGCCTATATATATATATACAGTACAGACCAAAGTTTGGACACACCTTCTCATTCAAATAGTTTTCTTTATTTTCATGACTATGAAAATTGTAGATTCACACTGAAGGCATCAAAACTATGAATGAACACATGTGGAATTATATATGGAATTATATACATAACAAAAAGTGTGAAACAACTGAAAATGTCATATTCTAGGTTCTTCAAAGTAGCCACCTTTTGCTTTGATTACTGCTTTGCACACCCTTGGCATTCTCTTGATGAGCTTCAAGAGGTAGTCACCTGAAATGGTCTTCCAACAGTCTTGAAGGAGTTCCCCGAGAGATGCTTGGCACTTGTTGGCCCTTTTGCCTTCACTCTGCGGTCCAGCTCACCCCTAAACCATCTCGATTGGGTTCAGGTCCGGTGACTGTGGAGGCCAGATCATCTGGCAGCACCCCATCACTCTCCTTCTTGGTCAAATAGCCCTTGATGCCTATATATATATATATATATATATATATATATATATATATATATATATATAAATAATACTCAGCATTAAGCTGAAATAAACACATCACTTATACAACTGACAACATGATCTGATGATCTGATTGGTCAGAAGGTGTGTATTATTTTCCTATAGGAGCATCAGCAGGTTTACTCAGTAAAACTTGCGATTGTTGCTTGTCAGACTGTACAAACGATATTCAACGATTAAAAAGTTAAAAAAAATGTTTTAGCTACAGGGATTTTTATTCTAATAAAAGGTTATGCTAGTTATCGAGTTTTTGTGGCATGTCGTATAAGGAAGAGATACTCCGTCAAATGGAGGTTGGCTAAGCCATCTTAATTTCATCTGACTGATGATCACACATTAGCTAGGTTTGTTTTGAAGTTAGCCCTGTATAAACACTGTTTAGATTAAGAGTGACTGTAAGAAATTTGATAATTAGCATAACCTTCTATTAGCGTAAACAAACCTAGTAGCTCAAACTTTTCTAAATTCTTGTGTTGATATTAACAAAGAGCCGGACCAGAAGCCAGTATACACACACACACACACACACACGCACACACACACACACACACACAGTATACACACACACACACACAGTATACACACACACACACACACACACACACACACACACACACACACACAAACATACACACACACACACACACACACACACACACACACACACACACAAATCTTCTCTCCTTTTTTAAAACTGTAAAAAAATTGTAATTCAGTGTTATTTGTAGAGCACTTTTGATAATGTACATCCTCTCATAGCAGCTTTGCAGAAATAAATAGTTTAAATCTTATCGTCATTATTTAAACTCTATGGGTTTATCCCTATGAGCAAACCAATGGTGAAGGAGAAACCCTGAGATGGTACGAGTGGTGTTCAAACCGGGACTTTTGAGTTTATAAAAAAGAACAAATTTCAAGGAATGCAAATTCTTTTTTTGCATTTGATTAACACTTGATAAATGATCTCTGGATCGACTTGTGACATGTGCGCCATCTATCAGTAGTTGGCACGCGCTAGCAACTTACTACGGCCACGCTAACATCTATTTTATACCTGTAACATTAAAAGTCCTGGTTTGACTCCTCGTATGAGGAAGAAACCTTGAAAGTAACCAGACTCAAAAGGAAACATCCTCGAACAAACGTATGTGTCAGGTGCTAAGAACGCACTGGAAACCAAGTGAATTCAACGACGGCCTTTTAATGAAAAAACAAAAGGGCAAGGCAGAAAGCACGAAAAAAAAGA
Organism: Silurus meridionalis; assembly: GCF_014805685.1. Lineage (NCBI taxonomy): Eukaryota > Metazoa > Chordata > Actinopteri > Siluriformes > Siluridae > Silurus > Silurus meridionalis. Next base: position 23,209,935 of record NC_060898.1, on the reverse strand, counting down.
GCACCCAACTAGGGTAAACTGAACCAAGAGAATAACTGTGGCAGAGTGAGAACAGATAACACACAGAATCGTGTATGCTAAGCGAAACCAAACGGAGTAGTTTGGGTAGTCCTGAATGTTCATAAACCTAAGCTGTAGAACGGACAATGAGCTTGTGGATAAACAGGGTTCTTATAGTGTGGTGACTGATGTGGACCAGGTGTGGATGATTAGTAAGTTGGTGAGCTGCTTGGAGTGATTGGAGGGTTTGGTGAGGGTGTGGCTGGTGGATCCCTGACAGTATGAATATTACAGTTCCATCATTGTTGAGGTTACCAACTGTTCACTGATGGAGACTTGGGTGTAAAACCTTTCATGATGATTGTAGACCTGAGCATTTGTAGCAGTCTGTTTATATAAATTACAGTCCATCTTCATTGTTCTTGAGTTCCACAGTAAGCTCTGATACTGGAGACTCCTTCACTCTAAAGCCACTTTGTTCATGCACAAGAATTGTTTCTGAAACACTCTGAGAACCACAAAGAGACTAAAGAGAAGCTTTGAAACAAAGCCAACTGTATTCTTGGCCTCCATTGAAAAACCCTGTGGATGAAATGCATTTGAGCGCGCTCTCTCTTCATTAGTTCTAATTTATCTACGCTGAAACTATTTACACTAATGCATGTTTGGGGTGGAATAAAACGAGTTGCTCTTTCTGTCTCGTCGGCTTCGGAGGAGAAAAACAGACGCCTGGTTAATTATAGATTAAAGCGAAGGTGAAGGATGAAGACGCTTGGCATTAGAGCGAAGAAGAAAAAAAATTATCAGAGGCGCACATATGGAAAACCCGCCGGTCGTGGAGTTACGGGAAAGCAGGAGTGTGTGATATATAATTTTATACCGCAGACGTTTTTTTTTCAGCTTCATTTCCTATAACAGCGTAAATGAGGCTTATATTAAAACGCTCGTTCCAGTGTGGTGTTGTTGCTATGGTAACAGCTGATAAAACACAGTTTAGTAAGCAAAGAAAAAGACTGACGAATGAATGATGGACAGGTTTATGCACTGTTTATAGATGGAGTCTACAATGTCAGTGGGTCTTCAGTATGGAAAAGTTTGTGTCAGCGAAGAAAAAAATAGGAGATGGATGTAACATCCAGGTTAAATGATCACTCACACCTGATTCTGAAATCAGGATGTTCCTGACATCATTTCGTCTGCACCATGCGGAAAAAAACAAGATGCTAAATAATTCGGATTAGAACCGTACAGCAGAACCCTGGCAGAGTAAAATCACTAATTTTGGAGGAAAACTAAAAGCTAAAAGAATGAGAGTTCATACCGCCCGAGATCGGACAGGACGAGGATGGAAAAAACACCACAGCTGTGACGAGAGAAAAAGAAAAAATCAAAAAAGAAAAATGTAAAAGAAAAAATGTATAAATGGAAAATGATTCAATGCAGTTAAATGAGGGACAGAAAAAAAGCAGACTGACGAGGAACATCAGACTGGAGTTGTGGGGAAAAAGGAGAATATCATGGAGCCAGTGTTCCTTATTAGATGCTGTTGGAGTAGGTGAAGAAATAGGGTGACCTTCTAGACTGTTCTGTCTTCTATAGAGTTTGGAGACTCAGTATTATTATTATTATTATTATTATTATTATTATTATTATTATTATTATTGTAACATTATTATTATCATTTTAGCATTATTATTATTATTATTATTATTATTATTATTATTATTATTATTATTATTATTATATTATTATTATTATTATTATTATATTATTATTAATATTATTATTTTATTATTATCAGTATTTAATTATTTTTATTTTATTTTATTGTTATTATTATTATTTTATCATCATTATTATATTATTATTATTATTTTATCATCATTATTATTATTATTATTATTATTATTATTTTATTATTATTATTATTATTATATTATTATTATTATATTATTATTATTATTATTATTTTATTATCAGTATTTAATTATTTTTATTTTATTGTTATTATTATTATTTTATCATCATTATTATATTATTATTATTATTTTATCATTATCATTATTATTATTATTATTATTATTATTATATTATTATTATTATTTTATTATTATTATTATTATTATTATTATTATTATTATTATTTATTATTATTATTATTTTATTATCAGTATTTAATTATTTTTATTTTATTGTTATTATTATTATTTTATCATCATTATTATATTATTATTATTATTTTATCATTATCATTATTATTATTATTATTATTATTATTATTATTATTATTATTATTATTATTATTATTATTATTATTATTATTATTATTATTATTATTATTATTATTTTATTATTATTATTATTATTATTATTATTTTATTATTATTATTATGTTAGTTTTTTTTTCTTTTTTTTAAATATACTACGTGATCAAATGTATTGGGACACCTGACTTTTCCATCCATATGTGGTTCTTCCCCAAACTGTTTCCAATTGTACAGGACGTCTTCGGATGCAGTAGTATTACATTTTCCCTTCACTTGAACTAGAAGATCCAAACGTGTTCCAGCATGACACTGCCCCTGTGCACAAAGCCTTCTTTATTAAGATCTGCTTTACATGGGTTGGAGTAAAAGTTGTAGATCTCTGGTGTAGAGCTCTAAAACCTGTTGAACACTTTTGAGATGAATGTGAATGCTGACTGCACCCCAGACCTTCTCACCTTCTCACCTACATCACTACCTGACTTTACTAACACACATGTAGCTGAATAAATCTCTACAAAAATCTAGTGGAACATCTTTCTAGAAGAGTGGAATGGAATGAATGTGATGTTCAAAAAACACATTGCAAACTTCTGCTCACATTTTTTGGTCCATATTGTTTATATTTATATTTATGGATATATGTTTATAATTATATTTATATTCAATGTTCTGAATTGATTCTATATTTCATAGTCATGTATTTATTTTTGATCAGTTATTTTAATATTTTTGCTTCTTAACATCCTCCTGTTATATAAGGATTATAAAAAAATACAAGTTCAGTGTCACATAAAGCATTAAAAATACAAATACAAATTACAGTTTAATAAAAAATAAATTTCACATTAGATTTTTTTTAATTCACTTTTATAATTATACAAATTATAAATATACTGTATATATAAAACATTTCTGATTTTATATCTGTTTATTTGATGGATGGTTTGCGATTTAAATCATTCCAACCAATATTAATGCAATTCTGTCATTTTATTAAGTTTTTTTTTATTTCATGATCGGATTATGAAAACTAGTTTTAATTTATATATACAGTATATATAAAAAAAAAGGAAAGAATGAATTAAGGAATCCGTTAAATGCTTTTATTCACTTTCCTTTGCACGCTACAGGAATTTGTACCAGATCATGTAAGTAACCTTTGCTCAGCAAATAAAGATCTCAGATAACGATAACAGCAAACATTCGTCTCTAAGCAGATTTTAGTTTATAAAACGTTAACTTGTGTTCAGTAACTCGAACATTAAAAACCCAGATATTTTCTCAGCCGACTTTATAAAATGCAGACGGTCAGACGGGAAAGAGCTCTGGCCTGGTTTAGATCTCATTATTTGACAGGATGTTCTCATTTTATTGTATAAATGGAGACTTTTTTTCCATGTTGAGGAGGAGGGGGAGTGTAGGTCTTCAATCTATACATAAAAATATAACAGTGTCATAAAAAGAGGCTTGCTTTTGCTTCTCCACTGAGGACCTTCTCAGGATAATTCATAGGTGATATAAGATATAAAAATGCTGAGATGAGTAGAAATCTTCTTGACGTGACTGTTGAAGGGACTGGGCGGTACTTAATTAACTCAAACAGCTACTCTGTGCAACTGTGTTGAGCAGAAAAGCATTTCAGAATGTGTGGAAACCATATTGTAACTCATCTACAAGGGATAAAGATCGCATCGTCACCCAGGAGCAGGAGTGCTTCTCCACTGACGAGCTTCTCAGTTCAGAACAATTTATCAGTGTAATGATCTAAGAAGCTTGGGATGAGTAGAAATCTTCTTCTTTAAGCTCTCAGGTATCCCCAAACAAATTCTAAATTGGCACCTGAACACTGGAAAAAAGGATCAGGTAACATTTTTCTGTGCTGTTTGAAGGCCTTGATGTTCACTCTGACCTCAGATCCCTGAAGGAAACTGGATGAGGTCTTCTAATGTTTTAAGGTCTTCCGAGTTCATTTCGGGAGTATCGAGGTGCTTTTCTGTTCACCAGGGATATAAATATTGATGATTTGATACAAGATTTCTTTCACAACTGGATGCGCTTTTATGTCTGTATTTTGTGTAAAGTCTGATTCTTCTAAAACAGGGGCTCTGCTAATTAATGTAATAAAAATAATAATAAAAAATAATAATAAAAATAAAATAAATAAAAATAGGTCAAAACATCACTTTAATATTTTAAATAAAATATAAAATATTTAAGAAAATATTTTTTATAATTAAAAAATTATTATAAATACAAAAAATTAAGCTGAAGTTCATATAAATGTAGAATAATCTGCCTGATAGCAAAAAAATACAAAACTGCAAATCTATTAAAATAAACAAAAATTGTGAACAATTTTATAAACTGTAAATTTTAATTGAAAAAATATGTTCGTTATGATGCATAATTTTTTCTAAAAGATTCAAAAATATATAAAAATATACAGACAACGATGTACAACAACAACATAGTTCTAATCGTGCATTTTGTACCAGGGGTCCCTGCACCCCCATCACCTATTGACCTGAAAAACCGTGAAGACCCCCGTTCTAAAATATTCCAACCATCACATTCATGCATCTGATGTTCTTGCGTGCTCTTCACATTATTATCTTGAACTAGTTTGGATTATTGCATGAGTGATCAGTTGCTCAGGTGTTAAAGTTCCACTGCATACTCAGTGTATAAGGTACTTAATTGTATATACACCTGTTTAAGCGCTTTTGTTTCTATATACTGTACAGTACATTCATTTCCCGAGGGCAGAAATGCAATCACGCCGGTTCTGCGAATGCCACGTCATCATTTTGTTCCCACACTACTCAAATAACAATGGGCGATTTCCCCAAAGGCTCTCACTGATTTCTTTAAATAGTCCTGATCCAAATTTCCATTCAAAGCAGACACTATGTAAACAGGTGATTGAAAAAAAAAAACGTGGCCTGCTGTTTTTACTGGGGGTGGTGGTGGTGGTGGGGCTTCCTTGAGGGTCAATGCCAAGATTCTGAAGAACTTGAGACTAAATATTCCATCATTCTAAAATGGTGTTGCTGAACAAAAACATTCTTCACACTACGACTCGCTGCAGAAGCGTCATGGTGCCAGTTCATATCTACGGAGCGATGAAAGTGCTGGTCATCAAGCTGTTTTTCGTGAATGTCCTGTGATATATTCTGTAGACCAGGGGTGGCCAACCCGCGGCTCGCGAGCCGCATGCGGCTCTTTGGCTGGTTTCATGCGGCTCTTACGTTCATATCGAAGTTTGTGTTTGTTTGTTTGTTTAATGTGCGTGTTCGCTTCGCTTGAGTTCAATACGGTATTTTAAGATTTAAATGAGCTTGCCCCTACTGGGAAACTTTGCGGTATATCAGACAAAACACAATTGTAATGACGCAATAAAAAAGCACAGCCAGCACACGGTTATCTGGATAAGAGCAACATGTCTGCGGTGTGCGGATAGCGATGTGCAAAACATGCAATGCTGAAATTTCAAGAGAGGATGTATCTGCAAAGAGTTTCTCCAAGTCGGGTTTAATTTATCACCTGAAATCCAAACATCCCGATTGCCATTCTAAATATGAGAAGAACGCGGCGCAGAAAAGTAAAGTCAATCCGAGCATGCGCACTCCGTCTGTAGAGGACGTTTTTGAAAAGGCAGGAAAGTTTTCCAGTGATGGTGCCAAGGCAAAAGGTATAACACAAAAAATGATGGATTTCATTGACTTTTGAATTGAATTTTCATTTCGGTGCATCCCTAAAATATTATCGTTGGTGTGGCCCTCTGACACAATTCAGGTTTCTCATGTGGCCCCTTGTAAAAATTAATTGCCCCCCCTGCGGTATATTCATCTCACGCACATGCGCATTTGACGAAAATACCGTATTAAACTCAAGCGAAGTGAACATGCACATAAAAAACCCCACAAAGTCCTTGTTTTCTACCCTGAAACACGTGAAATCAAAGCATCGATCTGTTCTGACTTACACCCATGTGAAAGAATTGCTTCAAGAAGCAACAACGGAATACGAGGCAGATTTGAAGGGGATTGTTCAAGGCAGGGAATGCCAAAAGTCCCACTAAGTAACATGCATAGTAAAAGAAAAACGCTATTGTAAATTATTATATTTTTGTTTGTGGACTTGGTTAAACTAAGAGTTTGTGTGTGTGAGACAGTGCACACAATGTTTATTGTTGAAAATGACTGTCCTGTGGTCTTAGAACTGTAGGAGTCAATTTCTGTCATTATGTTGGTGTGTGACATTTACAATAAATCTGGCTGAGCAGAGGTGTGTGTGTGTGTGTGTGTGTGTGTGTGTGTGTGTGTGTGTGTGTGTGTGTGTGTGTGTGTGTGTGTGTGTGTGTAAGAGGAAGGGATGGGTGATGTTCATGTGTGCCCATGTGTATGATGTGGCTCTTTGCGGAAACACAGTAAAAAATGTCTGTCTGTCTGAGGGACTGTGAGGTTAATACTTGCTTGAAGAGCATGTTGAACTTTGAAGAGGATGTGCTACAACATCAGGTTCCTTCCCTGCCAGACAAGACTCTGAGACCATAATGAGTAGAGATACACCCTGGACTGGTCAGAACGTTGAACCTTGAGGAGAATGGGCTACAACAGCAGACAACCACATCAGGTTCCTCTCTGATCTCCCAAGAACAGAAGTATGAGGCCATGGTGAGTCCAGAATCAATTAAAATTAGCTTGAAGAACATGTTGAACTTTTAAGAGGTTGTGCTACAAAATCAGGTTCCTCTCTTATCACCCAAGAAGAGGAGTTTTGAGTCCATTTAGAACAGACTCAACCCGGACTGGTCAGAACATGTTGAACCTTGAGGAGAATAGGCTACAGCACCCTCAACAGGACCACATCTGTTTGGAAGACTGGAAGATAATGTACCTTCTCAGAATTAATCCATTATAAGATCTTACATCAGTTTTTCGACTCTGTGTTCTTAACTGGCCTTCTGTGAACAGGTTCAGGCTGCTGCTGGATGTGGGATGGGGTGCCTTTGGTTTTCATTTTGGCACACGTTATACCAACCAAACAACTTCTGAATTCCAAATTTTTTCTGAGTGTTGTTGTTGATGGCTACTATTTATTTATAATTACCTCCAGCATGATCATGTTGAGCAGAAACAAGGTGTGTCCAAATTCCTCCATGATCATAATGAGTTCCAGGCAATTCAACTTCCTTCTCGCTCACCAGATCTGAATCCAGAAGAACATCTTTTGTGGTATTTCCCAGTATAAACGCAAAACAATCCACAATTACATCATGCAATCACATCACCATGGAGCAGAATCCTCATCAAAGTTCATCAGGTTCTTCCAGTCCAGTCCAGGGTAAATCCATACTTGCTGTAGCGTCAGGTTCCTGTTTCTGGGTGGCAGGAGAGGAACATGATGTGGTTGTCTGGTAGCTCGTATTGGGCGCTGTGGGATGCGTTTCTGCTCAGCATGGTTGCACAGATTGGTTATATAAGATACTACAAACTTAACATCGTTTTATGTTTGGAAAAGATATGAGATGATGGTTTTCATCACCATGTGGATTTGATGCTATTTAAAATTAAGGAGGTTCTGAAAGCGATTCAAATGTAGTTCCTGTTTAAGCCTTCACTGTTTCTTCTACATTTCTTCTTTATACAGTTTGTTCGTAGCTCCATCTGAGGATATGAGATTTAAAATAATGATGTGGTCCAGGGTCAGGGGCCAGACAGCGAACACAAACAAGACATTTTAAACTCTACAAGAAAGAAACACGTTCATGCCGATCTTTTTTCTGTTCTTCTGCGGCCATGAAGCGAACACACTTACAATTTCTCCAGCAGCAGGGGTTTAATCGGAGGCAATAGGAGGCTTGATAAGGTGTTTATCGACCTCCTGATACACTCCTGAGTCTGTCCAAGCAACACGACCAGGACATCTTGTACAGTGGATTGTTTGTCTTTCTCCTGAAATGATTTTGACAGAAAGTGACCTTTAAATAAAAATGCATTCGGTTTATTTTAATACGCTATTTCGCCAAAAGTTTGTGGACACCTGACCATTAGAATGGTATGTGCTTGTGGAGATTTGTGTGAGATTGTGAGAAAGTTGAGATGAGAGCTCTATAGCAGGAGATCTTTCACTCCCACCCATTTCTTCGTGGAGCTGGAGCTTTGTGCACAGGGGCATCGTCATGCTGGAACAGGTTTGGGTCTATTTGTTCATGTGAAGGAAAAAAAAATCATGCTGCAACAGAAAACAATTGTGTTGGAACAGGTTGAGGAGGAAGAACATATGATTGGGAAAGTGACCTCGGCGTGTATGTCATGTCAAGTCTCCAGGAAAAAAACAAAATGCAACAATAAAAGAAAGAGTCTATTGTATGAAAAACGGTGCGTTCTCTGTAATGCAAGATCTCATGTAGAAGCAACTCACATTGGATGAGAAGGTGCATCATGGTGGAAGAAGTACAGATTTGTATTCTATCGTTTTGCATTATTATTATTTGACATAAATTCTCTTTAAAATGCATGTGCTTGTATATATTTGACGTATTTCTTGCTTTAGAGTGAACCCATTCTCACAAATCTGGCATCCTGCCTCCTTCATGCTCCTTCATCGTAACGTTAATAGCCGTACGGTTAACCTGACGTCAACCCCCTGTGACTGGAGCTTTCCTAAAAGTTCAAGAGTGCACAATGTACGTTCAGCACAGCCAGCAGCGTTTCATTACTCTGCCTTGTTATGACAAGAAACAGAAAGCCCACGGACTTTGTAGTTTCAATCTGGGGTCGAATCCAAAATCTATCTATCTGAGAGGTCAGTTCTGTGCCGAGGGCGAACTCTGCCCCCTGTAGTGGAATAGTAGTATTGCGCCGGTCCGATATTACATCATTACAATATTTCCTGAACACACCCAGACGCTATGAGTAGGTCTTCAAACACACACACACACTCACACACACACTTTGATGGAGAACTCTCTGCACTCTCCTATCACTTTCTACATTTAGCTGTAATAAAGTGCGGCCTCCTCATGTGACCCGAGCCAGCTTCGCATAAGTACAATCCGTTACATAAACGAAGCGCTGCACCCTGGTGGACTTTCCGTGACCTTCCAGAGCAATGTAAACTGATCCTGAGTGTTGGAAAGAAATTAAAAACGAATCACAGAAGACATACTAATGCTTTATTACTGCAAGGTCTGCAAGGACACCAGAGACACCAAACATCTGGAATTAATCTGATTTCAGTAAGACGCATTTCTGAGCCGCAAATCTGATTACGAGTGACTTGTGCTAATCACTGAAGGTCTCCAGTCATTGTGCAATAATACCAGGAACGTGGTATCAAACTTCTGATCATTTTAATTTATAGAATTTATGGTAGACACCCTTATCCAGAGCAACGGCCAGTTATCTCATTTATACTCTGAGCATTTGAGGGACATGGGCCTTGCAAAAGGGCCAAACAGTGGAAGATTGGTGGAGCTGGAATGTAAACTTGCAACCTTCTAAATGGAAGTCCCTTAACAGTCAACTGCACAATGGTGGGTTCAGTGCAAGTTGCTCTGGAAAAGGGGATTGCATAAATGTAAACATCAATAATGTCACCAGTGGGCATTCCTACTACTGGTTGCCATGGTAACTTTTGTATTGAGCAGCTACTGTCATGGCAAATCACAGTAGATGGTCTTGTGCATTTTACTGACTTCCAATTATCTTCAATATTATAAGATCTCCTTCTTATCTTACCCTCTGTACTGACTACCTCCTATACTTCTATACCCTCTCCCCTTACTTTCCTTCTCTGGGGGTACTTACATCATAACAACTCCCCTTTACTTCCCTCAGACTGAAGAAGCTGCTCAGTAGTGAAACGTTTGATCCAAACAGATAAAAGTACATTTGGCACAACTCAACTGCCAGATAACCACATCTGGATGGCCGAAGATCTCCACAGAATCTTCTGCACCTAGTGGTCAAACAGGGGAACTGCAACAATCAAGGCCCATTGGGACAGGAATCACGTTGCCCCATGCTCACTTTAGGAGCAATTTATACATTAGAGAAGGAAAAGCGGAGGAGAAGGCAGATGACAGGGTTGCCAGGGTTGTTGTTCTTACACACCGTTGAGTTAAAAAAAATACTACAGCTGTCAAGATGTAGCAAGCAAGACCAATATTTAAACTTGGTGGACTTTTATTTTTAAAAAATAATAAATAAATAAAATATGGTGGGCTTTCATTTCGAAAAACCTTCTCCTGAGTGTGCTAATTTAGGAAAAAGCTATATTTTCATGTTGATGCCACGTGGATCGCGGAGAAACATCTACACTAGTAACAGTTATTTACTCCACAGATTTTCAATCATGCGTGCAGCAATCACACATACACAATAGATGTACAGTGGACGGACTTAATGTTCTGGAGAGCTTCCTTTAAACACATTGAACAGTACAGAAGGAGGTATTTACTGCAATACACTGATCTCGGCTCACCTTCTTTCCTGGACTTGTGCTTTGTCCAGCTGACACGTGGCATGGGATCATTCAGAGAGAAGATGCTTTACATACCAACACCCCCACCACACACACACACACACACACACACACACACACACACACACACACACCAGGAACACTGAGTACAACGTGGTTCCCTCGCGTAGCTTACTATAAATGACGTACAGAATTCCAGTGATAAACGCCATAAGGCATGATGTTCTTGGCAGGTTCCTGTGATCAGCCAACTTTATAAATGATGTGAAAGTGTGTGTGGGAATGTGAAACACACACACACACACACACACACACACACACACACACACACACACACACACACACAAAGTATGAATGTGTACTAATGTATTCTATTCCACTTTTCTTTCCACTTCCCTTTTGGTATAAAGAGATACTGTACTCAACACATTCACGCGATCTGAAGACCTGCTGTCCAGGTTGACCCTCAACATCTTTTAATATATTGTAATGTTCTATTTTGGTATTCGTATCAGGCTTATTTGCTGTTCATGGATTCTTCTGGACATTTGTGGAACGGAGCGCAGGAATATGGAGAGAGGAATCAAGGCTGGGGCTGATTTCTTTGTAGCTGAGGTTGTAGTTTCATTCAGCCATGGAGCATTATCAGAAGCATTCTTATATACACATCTTATCAAAAAAAATTTATTTGAGAAGGTCCACATGAAATCTCTAGTTCTGCTGAAAAACTCTTGATGGTACTCTTGATTAAATGTGTGGTGGAAAAATCCATAAAACTAGTCTCAAAAGCAAGGCACTTATTTGGCTCTTCTGCAGAACGCTGGCATCCCCGTGTTCTCAGAACATGAGCAGACAAAAGAAGCCCAAAGTTTAGGTTCCAGCTTCGTTTGAAAACTTTAAGCATTGTAGCAAAACGGTACATACTGACTGACTTATTCGAGCATTCTATACCATTTAACAAAACACACGCTCTCATAGCTTGTATCTCAAGTCAAAAAGCGTGTGAGGGCATCTAGAAACAATCCAACAGATCGCTCAAGTAGAAGCAAAGTACAAACAGTTAAAGAAACATTCTGTCACATCAGCAGCAGCTTGATCAGAAGGTGATTAGGACTGATCAGAAGGTCAGAGTGTTCAAACCCTGGTATAGCCAAGATGCCACATTTGAAGCTCTTGAGCAAAGTCCTTAATCCTCAGTGCTCCAGGGGTTCTGTATCATTGGTGACCCTGCACTCTGGCCCCAGATTCCTAAAATGGCTGGCATATGCGAAGAAAGGATTTCACTGGACTTTCTTAGTCCTGAACATCTCAAAGTTTGGACAGAACAAGCCTTCATACTCGTTTAGCAGCAGCGTAGAAGATCTCGCCCATAAAACCCAACCCTATCTATGCTTCATTCCCATCAATATACTCTTGATGTCTTCATCCCAGAAATATTGTCATTTTATTTTGCTCTGCAAGAAAAGCAAAGGACAGACGTTTACGTTTTGTGTCTTTCCGTTTGAACAAACATCTCACAATCTTGGTCTGTGTATCACCAGGACATGCAATATGATAAACATATCAGAAATCTTCACTGTATCTACACACACTGTGTTAATTCATCTCCTATATAATATTAGCCATCACACATTTTGCAGATGCGTGCTGCAACCAGCGATGCCAACAAACAGCTGATCTTTTGTTCCACTAGAAAAACCCAAAAGCACATCGATAGTCACGCACATGCGGTGGTTAGTGGCGAGATTGACACTGCTCACACCCTTAATGTGGTGGATCTTCGCATGTGAACCCAGGACACAGTGCAGAAGTGAAACTGCGAGAGTTTCCAGCATCACTTAGGCCGAACTTTGCGGCTTTGTGTGTGTGTGTGTGTGTGTGTGATCAAGCGAACTGTGTGTGAACAATGTGTTCTCTGCCCTATTTACACACAAAGCCCACGCCTTCAATAACTAGGAAATGATAATTGCTGACTTAATTTTACATATATGAATCATCGTTTGGCATTAACACACACACACACACACACACACACACACACACACACACACACACACACACACACACACACACACTCAGAGCTAATTAGAAGTGCTAAGAAGTGATACAGCAGCAGCTAATAATAATTAAAAACTGGAAGATTCAGTCGCATGGATTCATTTGCATACAAAATGACATTCAGTGATGTAAAAGGAATCTGATTCACTCAGAGTCAAAAACACTTTCGATGCTCAATCGATTGTCATTTTTAAAAAAATCTAATATTTGATTTATATCCTCGATTAGCTGCTTTGCTAACATGCAGATTGTACGATTTATTTTCGTCCTGAATCCGTAAAACAAACGGAAAACCCTGCTGTCTTTTCTGTTGCCTGGTGCATCCGGAATGAACAAATAATATCATAAGCTTCTCTAAAAGGTTCACGTGGCATCTGCATCAGACTAAAAGGTGTGCAACCAGAAAAAAACAAAAAACAAAAAAGGCCTTTCAGAGAGGAACGCTTTTTCCTTTAATGCCGGAGGAAGCTAACGATCCCGGACAGACGCCAGGAAACTCAAATTGAGATATTTTTGACTTTTGATTTTTTTGCATGAATTCTGATTCAGTTTGAATATTACTTATATTAAGAATTGTCCAATAGTTGTCCAATAGTTTGTCTAAAAAACATCCCTTGTATCTGAAGCCAGGAAATGTACAGATCTGAACAAATGAACATCAAAAACAATAAAGAAATTGAATGCGAATGGGAACAGAAGGAGGAAGTTGTTCAAAAGGTCCAAAAGGTTACAATAACACACAGTAATGCTGAGGAGATCTGAGTCGTGGTGATATAAATAAAATAGACTACAAACTGGTACACTATATTGCCAAATTGTATTAGGTCACCTGATCTTTCCTGCTGTATGTGGTTCTTTTCCAAACTGTTACCACAAAGCTGGAGGCACTTAAATCTACAGAATTACGTCTTTAGATAGCGCTATAATAAATGTTGCATGATGCCCCTGTGTACAAAGCTTCTTGAAGATCTGGTTTACCTGCTTTGGAGAGGAAGATCTTGAGTGGCCTGCTATAGAGCTCTGATCTCTTCCATACTGAACACCAACGCTTGCTGCACCCCAGGTCTCCTCACCTACATCAGTACCTGCCTTTTGTAATACTCTTGTGGCTGATGAACACAGGTATCCATAAGCTCACTCCAAAATCCAGTGGAACATCTTCCCAAAAGAGTGGAGGGAATTAGAAGAGAAAATTGGTACTAAATGTGGAATGTGATGCGCAAACATCACATACTGTACTTATGACCAGGTGTCCCAATACTTTCAGAAATATAGCGTATTTTGGGTAAAACAAACAAATATGACAATGCAGCCTTTAGGATTTAGACCACACCCACTTTTAAAACCAAACAAACAAAACAAAATTGGAAAACGAAACAATTTGCACCAATTGAATCATTATGTTTGAGTTGAATATCAAAAATGTTTAGTTTTGGACAGGGGTTATTTTTGATTAGGTTTAAGTTTGTTTAGTTTTTATGCTGCTTTGGTTTGTTTGGTTTTGTTTTGGTAACCTTTTGTTTGCCTTGGTTTCTGTTTGATCTTCGGTTTGGTTTGCTTTTGTGTTGTATGGGTTTGTATGATTTGTTCTGTTTGTTTTCATTTGATATACTTTCCTTTTATTTGTTTTTGTTTTTTTCATATGGTGTGTTTTTGTTTCGGTTTGTTTTCGTTGGTTTTGTTTCGGTTTGTTGCTTTTTATTGTGGTAGATACACTTTGCTTTTTTTTTCACTTAATGAGATTTGTTTGATTTTTTTGTTTGTTTTATTTAGGTTTGTTTTGTTTTACTTTGTTTAGGTTAATGTTTAGGTTTTGTTTTGGTTTTGTTTGTTTGCTCGCCCTGCAGCCAATCAGAGAGTGAAATGTAAGAGCTGTAATGGTGAATGAAGGCAGTAATTTGCTACAGTTGTGTGATTATAAAGTCTGTCTGCAACCGAGGAAGTACAAAGCCGTAATTACCAGGGAAGACGTTTTAATTTTCGAGCTTATCAGCCGGTTTGCAGCGAGGGCCGCTGAGATTAAATGTAATTTTACGCACAAAACAACTTTCAGCACTTTCAGCCACCAAATCAATCATTTGATTAGGTACTAAGCCGAGCAGATTCTCTCGAACTGACTGTGGTTTTGTTATCAAGAAAATTGTTGCTCTTAGCAGACAGCAGTTTGGCAGCTGGACTTCGAAGGAGTCTGTTATTATACTCGATTTTATGGTTTTACAGCTTCCAGTCTATAAGCACTGCTGCTTATATAAATAATACCAGTGTAAGATGTGGAGAATATGAGTTCAATTTTATTCTTCATTTACTGTTTCTCTCATTTACTGTTTGAATCTTTACACTTGTAAGGTTTTGTATTTGACTCACTCTTGTATTCAGGGCCTGCTTCTGCTCACGTTGCCAAATATTTACGTCCACTGGCATGGCTAAGCTCCTGCGGATTTTATCCAATTATAAATCAGTGTTGTGAGGCAAATATTTTGTTTTTACACCATTAATAAAACAGCCCATGGATTAGATTATTATTGAGAAATGTTTTTGTTATCCTAACAACTATATTATAGTAAGGACCCAGCAGCTTCTTCATAATTAATCTTCTATTAAATGACTTGTTGCTCGACTTTCTGCACTGTAGATGGTGTATGCTATGCTCTTTAAAGTTATTATTACACCTAGTGGTCAAAAATAGGAACTGCAACACGCATTAATAAATAAAGACCCATCAGGGTGGGAATCATGCAGCCCCAAGCTTGCTTTATGAGTATTTTTAGTAAAGAAGGTGCTGCAGACAGGACTATTAACAATAGGGTTGCCAAGGTTGTGAGTTTTACTACAAACTGGATGAGTTTTAAAATGCTCAACACCACCACTTGTTTTATACCAAATAATCGGAAATAAATCTAACACATTTTTGCAAAACAGTTTGTTTTAACCACCTTGTTGTTGATTATTTTCCTTTACCAGCCTGATTTTTCATGTTTATATAGAGGGGCTTAATGCTTACGTGATATTTCAAATGTACGGGCTTTTCACCACGCGGTTCATCAATGCACCAAAAAAAGAAAAGGCAGGCCAATTGAAAGGTCATTCCTTACACATGGTACCTAACCCTGATTTCCAGGCCATATCATTTGCACAGATGGCACTGCCAGTTTGCTCTCAGCCTTTCCATTAGGAGACCGTTAGAGGAAACAGCAAACATTGCACAGACATTATACCCGAGTCCTGAGTGCGACAGATGTGTCCTGCTTTCACGCAAGCGTTGTCTTACTGTTCCAGCTGGATGAGGACAATCCAGAGAGCAAATCGTTTCCAATTCACCTTTTTTTTAAATCCCGTCATACCACGACGACGATGAATTTAGGAATCTCGTTGGTCAGAATGTGTCGTCCAATTTTGTTTAGAAAAGTGTCTCTGTTCTTCCAATTATGAGTTTCTTTTAATATATATATTTTTTTCTGCACTGTAGATGGTGTATGCTATGCTCTTTAAAGTTATTATTACACCTAGTGGTCAAAAATAGGAACTGCAACACGCATTAATAAATAAAGACCCATCAGGGTGGGAATCATGCTGCCCCAAGCTTGCTTTATGAGTATTTTTAGTAAAGAAGGTGCTGCAGACAGGACTATTAACAATAGGGTTGCCAAGGTTGTGAGTTTTACTACAAACTGAATGAGTTTTAAAATGCTCAACACCACCACTTGTTTTATACCAAATAATCGGAAATAAATCTAACACATTTTTGCAAAACAGTTTGTTTTAACCACCTTGTTGTTGATTATTTTCCTTTACCAGCCTGATTTTTCAGTGTCTATGTTCTTCCAATTATGAGTTTCTTTTAATATATATATATATTTTTTTTTATAAAAAAGACACTTATGTAACATTTAATTTAAGATTCAATTTTAATTTGTCACAAATAAAGATATATAGTTCAGAATACAAAATACAGCGAGATGTAAACCTGATCAGCTGCTCAGAAGTTGTGCATTAAGTAAAAGGGTCTATAAGTATAAAACTGAAGAAAAAATTAGAAAATTGAAAAAGTAGGAGAAGATATGAGAAAAGATATTATATAACAATAAGGTGGTATTTAAAAAATAGTGCAAATATATTTAGATGTGCAAATTTAAAGAAGGACTTTCTGGTACCTCTGAATAATAACTTTTCATGTAAATTCCATGAGCAACTCTTTGATGTAGCTGCAGGTTTTTTCCCGTACAGCTTATCCAGCTGCCGTACTGTAATATGAAATGTACATATAATTTTTTTAAAACACTAAAATATACAGTGGGTCACAGCACACAAGCTTGCTGTTGATTATTTTCCTACAACAACATGCCGTGTCATGATTTATGTTTAAGTGGGTTAAAGAAGTATTAAGTGGGTAAAGTAAGAATGACAAGTTAGTGTAAAGTAACTCCTGGTCTTTTATTGTTGAACTTGTAGTTACAGAACTTTCTTCTAAATGCAGGTTGAAATGCTGGAGCTTCTGTCTACTTTAATTCTTTAACACACTCAGTTAACCGAGCCAATCGAGCTGCATCGTCTGGTTTTGATGAGATATATAGTTGGGTATCATCAGCATAACAGTGGAAGCTGATCCAATGCCTTCTAATAATATTTCCCAAGAAAAGTATTTATACTGTAAAAAGCAGGGGTCCTAGAACTGAACCTTGTGGCACCCCATAATTTACTTGCATTAACCTGGATAGTTCTCTATTCAAATCTACAAAATTGTTAACAATCAGACAGGTAGGATTTAAACCAGTTAATGTCCCTGCAGTTAATGGACAGCCTGTCCCTGAATGCCGATGTAAATCTGTAAGCGATTCATTAAAGGTCATGATCTATAGTGTTGAATGCAGCACTAAAATCTAGTTAAAATAACAGAGAGATGTAGTCTTGGTCTGAAGCTAAAAACAGGTCATTAGTGATTTTAACTAGAGCAGTTTCTGTGCTATGATGGAGCCTAAAACCTGACTAAAACTCTCAAAAGATATTGTTCTCTTGTAAGTGGGAACAGAACTGGGCAGACACAATCTTTTCTAAAATCTTAGACATAAAAGGGAGATTTGAAATGGGTCTGTAATTTGATAGTTCATTTGGATGCAAATGAGGTTTCTCAATAAGGGGCTTAATAACTGCCAACTTGAGGGGTTTAGGGACGTGACATAAAGATAGTGAGGAGTTAATAATATTCAGAAGAGGCTCACCAGCTGTATGTAACACTTCTTTCAGTAGTATGGGTGGAATGGGATCTAACTGACATGTTGTTGATTTGGTTTTGGTAATAAGATCATGCAGCTCTTCCTGTTCTGTACATGTAAAACAGTGTAGTTGTGGAGTTTTAGGTGAGATTGTGTCAGGAGATGCTGTCAGAGGTTGTACCTTCACAATAGTTTTTCTAATACTTTAAATATTTTTAGTGAAGTAATTCATAAAGTCCTCACTACTAAACTGTGATAAAATACTCTTTTTAGATACCTGATTTGTTGTTAATTTAGCTACTGTACTGAAAAGGACCCTGGGATTGTTTTGGTTGTTTTCTATGAGTTTGCTCAGGTGTTCAGCTCTAGCAGCTTTCAGCTAATGTGCTAGTGAGGATAGCGTCTATGTTTTTAGCCATTTCATCAAGATCATTGGCATTTAGGGGTTTAGCGAGATGTTAAGAGATCAGGCAGGTTATTTGTGAATCTGTTTTTAGTGGTCAGAACAATAGTCCTACCAGGTCAATAACGCGGTGAGACGCAGCTAATCTGATCTACCGGTAGTGTATACAGTATGAGATAATGGTGTGTAATGTCATCACTCTGAGGTAAAATATATATCCGACATCTGCTCCATTGAGTTTAATGTGTGATTAAAAAGATGAAAAGTGATGTTTTGTTTAACCCCAAAAGAGTTTAAGTCCACAAGTGATAATCCTAGGGCATCATTCTCATCATCTACGTGAATATTAAAATCTCCCACAAGCAGCCCTTTATCAAAATTGATCAAGAGGTCAGAAAGAAAACGAGCAAAATCTTGAAGAAAATCAGCGTAGGGCCCTCGGGGTCTGTACACGGTGACCAGAGCGAGAGACAGTAGGGGTTTTCTATGTATGTGTGAAAGTACAATTTTAAGAACGAGCACTTCAAATGGTTTAAACCTGAATGCTAATATCTGACTAACTTTAAGAGAGGCACTATAAATGGTAGCTACACCTCCTCCCCCACGACCAGTCTGACGGGGCCCATGCTTATAAACATATCCTGACGGTGTCGAATCGTTTAGACCCATATAATCACCTGGTTTAATCCAGGTCTCAGTGAGACAGAGGGCATCGAGATTATTATTTGTGATCATCTCATTTACAGTGCTTTGGGTGCAAGTGATCTAATGTTTAAAAGACTAAACCTTAGAACTTTTTTTTGTGTTTGATTATTTTACATTTTTCAGTTTTAACAGCAATAAGATTATTTCTGGATCTTGTGTATTTATTTCTTGATTTTACTTCGCTTGGAATAGATACGGTTTCTTTAAAGTGGGCTGTGTTTGTACTTGTAAATATTTGGTTTGTTGTATAACTGCTATCATTATTGTAAATTGCATTGTCTTACCAGTCAGATGGTGTGCAGCATCCTGGAGATGTTGTCTGATAGGACGCTTCGCCAAATCTGATGGGGTGCAAGCCATCAGGGTGGAAGAACCTCAAACGCGCCCAGAAAAGATTCCAATTATCAACAAAGAGAAGATTGTGTTCTCGACACCATGACTGTGACCATTCATTTAGTGCGAAAAGTCTACTGAACCTCATAATTCCTGACACTATGATTCTCATCGAGGGCGATGTGCTGAGTACCGTCTCCACCAGGATCCTGAAGTCCCTTTTCAGGATCTGAGTTTGCCTCAGCCTGGTCTCGTTCATTCCGGCATGGAGGACAACAGCTCTGAAGTTCTTCCTCAGGATCGTGGGTACCTGCACAGCGACATCGAGAACAAGAGCACCAGGAAAAAGCACCCAATACCCCAGGGTGAAGTGAGAGACAAAATTTGGTAATGCCTTTTTATTTTTTCAAAGTTGAACTAAAAGGCAATGTGGATAAACGTTCTTAACACAAAGATATAAAAGAAAATGTATCAAATCATTGAGCACCCCCATATAACCAAAATGGAACAATCCTTGTTTCACATCACCACTGCGAAGATTCGACTGTGATGTCGGTATTGGAATCAGGCTCCTTCTATCGACTTTTCTGGGTCACCCCTAGTTTTATCCCTTTTAATATATTTATATATATATATATATATATATATATATATATATATATATATATATATATATATATATATATAGCATGTATAAAATAATTAGTTAATTGAATGAAATAATAAGAATTCCTCACACCGTAATTTAGCAACACTTTCATCGAAACGGCGAGCTTCGTGTGCGTCAGTAATATCCTGTTTGTCCGACTTAATGCGCGAAAGGAAGAAAACAAAGGAAGGAAGCAATCAGGAAAAAAGCGCAGCAGCCTTCCCAGGACTTCCAACCGAGCATGAGGAAGCCGTGACAGGGGTTTGTTGCTGCTTTAATGTCTCTGTGTCGAAATGATGCAGATTGAAATAAGGGACAAATCTAAATCGAAACTGGACAGTGGAACACAAATCATGTAGTTGAGTTAAAGTAAAGATCCAGTAGGTAAAATGTGACTCTTTTAACACGTAGCCTCTAATTCGACTGTTATTTTATGTACATTGTGTTGTTATTTTTTTGTTGTCTATTGACGTTTTTACTGGAAAGCGCCTTGTGCTCTTTTTGGTTGTTGTAAGGCGCTCTATAAATAAAATGTGATTGATTAATTGATTGATTGATCGATTGATTGATTGATTGATTGACTCCAGTAAAAATAAGTGTCTTTTTAAACTTTCACTCAAGTAAAAGTAAAAAAAAATTGCTTTCAAATTAAGTATCCAAAGTAGTGATTTATTATAACTTTGATGTTCCTGTTATTGTTTTTATCACAAGACTCTTCACTTAATCACCTCAGTTTCTGTGTAAGGACTCGAATGTGACTCTCAGCACACTGATCTATTAATAGAATGATATTAATGACTCAAACACTGATTGATTTCTATTACAATCATTATGAACCCAACTACTTCAGTAATAATGTGTAAATGAGGTCACGTGTGTGGCGGTGAGTTCGAGTCTGGAGTTTCTTCATCATTTATTCCTCTCTAAATGTTCTGCTTGATGTTGAACTGATGCTGAACTGTATGTTGGTGATCAGTAGATGCACCGAGCGCCGATCAGAACACGTGTAAAACAGAGCGTGCGCTCGATCCTGATTGGTGACTCGCTGCGTGTTTCAGCAGTTACGTTTTTATCCTCATAATTATAAATGAACGACTGATTTCACTAAATGTAGTTGAGTAAAAAGTAAAATATTTGACTGTGAAATGTAGTAAAGTTATAGTAAAAGTCACCACATGGAGTACCGTAATGAATTACATTTACCTCCTTACTGTCCAACACTTAAACTGGAATAAACATCTGGAAACAGAGATCATGATAGTTGTACAGTAAGAACCCATGTATATTGTTTGTGGACATCTAAGTGTAAGTTCGTGTATTGAACATCCCATTCCACATTTAGTCTCCATTTATCTATATAATAAACTCCACTCTTTTTGGAATTTTGGATTTTGGATTTTTGGATTTTGGAATTTTTTTTAGATTTTGTGGAGATTTGTAGAGATTCATTCAGCTACATGAGTACATGAGTGTTAGTAAAGTCAGGTACCAATGTAGGTGAGATGAGGAGGCCTGGGGTGCAGTCAGCGTTCACATCATCCCTACCTGTGGAAAACAGGCCTTCATCGAGCAGTGTCATGCTGGAACAGGTTTGGGTCTCCAAGTCCAATTTCATTCTAGTGCATGAAAAATACGTCTTTATATAATCTTATATCCAATTCTGAGGTACCAGTTTTGTGGGAAAAGTCTTTTTGGCTATAAAATGTATATAAAAAGGTTTTGATTATGTATATGGTGAATAGAGGTATAATTTAACATGTACATGTGAAACGTGTTTATTAGAGCGTATACAATTGTGCTACTCAGAAAGTAAACAGTCAGGATAATTACAGGCTCAGACCAGGAACAGGTGGAGAACCACAAGATCCTGGAATCAGAAAAAACTAGTAAACATAATGAATGGTAATTATTAAGTATTTCACAATACAGTAACATGACATTAACCAAGTTCACTCAAGGAGACTTTCACACCTGCTGGGAAGATCAATCAAGATGTTGGACTTCTGGTCAGAAGGTCATGAGTTCAAATCCCAGCACTGCCAAACTGGTACTGCTGGGCCCTTGAGAAAGGCCCTTAACCCTCAACTGTTTAGGTGTATAATTGGAAGTCGCTCTTGATAAGGGCGTCTGCTGAAGGGCGTAAATGCTACGGTTGTTTGCACACGTAAAACCGTCGCTAGCGTTTACACACCGTGAAATAATGATCATTACTATCATTATTGCAATAACTAAATTTTGCAACCCTGATAAGATAAAAAAATTCATCTCAAAATGCTCAACGTTAACACGGATTTGCCACAAGATCAGAAGACCACATCAAGTTCCTGTCTTTTCAGTCATAAACAGAAATCTGAGGCGCAAGATGGCAGAAAAAGATGAGATCAGTTCCACTTAGAAACCATGAAGATGACTTTGGGTTGCTTCTCATCTATGAACTTCAGCACAACAGACTTCATGGTACAATTAGCGTTAGTTTTTTTGACCAAATATTACACAATAATACAAGGGATTTCTTTTTACATTCACTTTTTGTGTTGTATAGATGTCTAGAGTTTGATTTCTTTCGAGGTTTCTTCCACACATCCTCTCCAGGAGGCACCAATATCACTCCTGGCTTTCTTATTCGAGAAGAACTCGTTCATTTACTGAAGTTCTGCTTCTGTTTGAGTTCTACTCGTGCTGGACTCATGTAGGCTTCATGATTATACAGACCAAGCTACAGGAAAAGAAAAAGATTCAAGGAGGATTCTTTTTTGAAGCTTTTTTGCTTCTGCAAACTCGGAGAAACATAAACACATGCGACAAAATGACAGGGACTTTTTTTTTTTTTGCGATGTCTTTAAACAGCATCCTGCCTGCCCTTAGGCGATTGGGCACCTTTTCACGAGCGATCGATTTTTCTCTGTCGTCTTCCTGCGAATGGCCCAAATCAACTTATCCTCAAGATATCATCATCAACTGAATGTCAATAGCCAAATTCTAATTAGATTGGATTTTTTTTCCGGAGCTGTTCGTGCCTCAGACTGTTTTTTTGTCCCCTCCATGCAGAACTCATCCCAAGCGTATATTTGCGTAACAGGTCTTGAGTCTTATATCCAGGACTTTAAACTCATTTTACAGGGACGAAAACACCCGTAATTATTTCCATCCCTATCAAATCCACGTGGACTTTTTGTGTGTCAAAATTGCCTTCATGCAGGATCGTTGCTCGAGGCGATCTGAATCCACATCTGTATTTGTTATAGACGCATGCTAACAACAGTGTGTTGAAACAGATCAAACAGGTTAGCAAGACGTTTCTCTTGGGTGTGATTTCATTCGAGAAAGCAGAATAAACGCAGCACATGCACATAAACGGTTGGGAAAAATCTGCAATAATACTGAACACGCACCTGGAGAAAGTTATTGTGTCATAAAATGTATGAGCCAATCAGGTTCTTGCATGCAAATAGTCACATGGCACCACAATTAGATAAATATAAAGTTAGACAGTAGAAATACGACGACTAGTATTTATCCTCTTCCTATTTCCACAACTATTACTCCTTCTACTAGAGCTGTTCTCCTACTAATCCACACAGGGGGCGCTATTGCATTTAGTGTGTTGATTCTTGTATTTACCCCTCTTTTTTGGAAGGGGGACGGCGGCACCAACCATGATCTTGCAAATCTCTCAGCAAAGGTGCAGTTGCACCCGTGACTACTAATACTAATCTTTTCATTCCTACTTCTCCTCCTACACTCCTATTCCTCCTTCTCCTACTACTATCTCTCCATCTCCTATTCCTCCTTCTCCTACTACTATCTCTTCATCTCCTTTTCCTCCTTCTCCTAATACTCCCACACTACTATTCTTCCCTTCCTCCTCCTACTTTTCCTCTCCTAGATCTCAGACTACTTTTGTGCTCCTCCTCTTTTAATATGACTTCTACTGCTTCTCCAACTAATAATTCTTCTCCTCCTGTCCTTCTTCTCCACCTATTACTACACCTTTTCCTTCTTCTTCTCCTCTCACTCCTCCTCTCATCCTTCTCCTCTTCCTACCGCCACTACTTTTACTACCCTTCTTTAACGTTCTTCTACCACTGGTACTATTCCCTGTTCCTATTACTTCTCCTCCTTTTACGTTTATGCCTCCTCTTTCTGCTCCTCCTATTACTACTACTACCACTTCTTCTACTCTCACTCTTCCTCCTCCTTCTCCTTCTCCTCCTCCTCTTACTTTTCATATTCCTGCATCTACTTTTCCTCCTACTTTTGGTATTCCTCCTCTTGCTACTACTAATACTTCTCCTACTCTTCCTCTTCCTCTTCTTTCTACTACTTCTCCCTCTCCTTTTTCTCCTCCCTCTTTATTTCCTTCTAATCCTTCACTACTTTTCCTCATCCTCATCTTACTCTTGCTCCTTTTCCTGCTTCTACTCCACCGAGAGAACGATTCAACTTTCGAAGAGAAAATGACCGAATGTGACTTCAGGCAGAGATTTTTATTGCAGATACTTGTGGCATTTTTTTATCTTTAACATGACAAATATCCCGATTTTTCAGTGAGATTTGCCTCAGTGGGATTTGCGGAATTGCTTTACAGGACGGTTTGTTTCTTTCTGCATTTTAACACAAAAAAAGCTTATCTTGTTTGGTTTTATTTGGTATTTGCCAGGACAGTTTTCATTTCCCATTCAGCCTCTGGGGACACGTTAGTATCCTGTGGGTTGTTTCTTTTTTCAGGAAATGATCAACGAGGGGTTAAAGGTTTGGTCAGCATGTTCTGATAGGAAAAAGCCCTTTTAAATATCCGACCAGATATTTACTCTGCAATGGAAATTCAGCTCTGGGAGGCGAGGCAGACAGGCACGCACACACACACACACACACACACACACACACACACACACACATGCACACAGAAGGCTAAATATATCACTGTGTGTTATCAGTGCACTCAGTCACGAAGCTGACGTAGGAGAACCTGAGGCTGGATGACAGCACGATACTTTCGAGTCGTTCAGATTGATCAGATTCAAGCGCCGTAGTTCGACAAATGGGTTTGTCAGATATATTTCCTGTGACCCGAGAACCCGGGCTCTGATAGAGTTCTGATAGAACCTGAATTGGTTGTTGAACAAGTCTACGCTGTTACTCGTTCGTTCGTTTGAAGGAATCTATCGAGGAACAACTATTCCAGACTTCTGACCTTGCTGTGATCTTGACCCTGTTTTGTTCAACCTGCAAATATAGTCAGTTCATTTGATATTTCCAATATCAAATACAATAAAATGACATAAACACACACAACATGCATAATTTCTTTTGTCGATTGGTCCGTGACATTAAATGGATTAAAAAATATATTTTTTAAGTACATTAAAAATACAAAATAATAAAAATAGAAGGATGCACAACATGAAAACCACCACCAGGGGTGCAATTAAGGAGCTACAGACAAATAACATAGATAGATAGATAGATAGATAGATAGATAGATAGATAGATAGATAGATAGATAGATAGATAGATAGATAGATAGATAGATTATTGACTGACAGACAGACAGACAGACAGACAGACAGACAGAAAGTAGGATAACTAATGATAAATGAACAGATGTAGAAATAGGCATTGGTGTGTTACTGGTCATGCTAGGTATTAGCAACAGAAAAGTGTTTAGCTTAGCCTTGGGGGAAACACAAGTTAGATTTTTTATATTTTTATTTTATATTTCTATATTTTTTTATAAAGGCACACGAGATTACATTAGTGACGTGTCGTTCATGAACTAATTATTCATTTCACAGAACGAGTTTTTAATGTGACTCAGAAGAACGACTCGTCTTAATGAGTGATTCGTTCGGTTTCTACTGGACGTGGATGAGCAAAGCATTGTTCGTTTTTTTGTCATGTGACTCCCACAGACGCTATGCAGTTATAAATAAATATATAAATGATTGAAACTGTAGTTAAAGTGGGTGTATGTGGGAGGATCTGCTTATTGAAAATGTTACTTTATTTTTTTATTTCTGATCAAAGAAACGAAATGAACTAAATGACACACAAAAAAAGATTTGTTCATTTTGATGAATGAGATTCAAGGAACCGAGTCACTAAAATTATCCGATCTTAACATCACCAGTTTAGATGCTTTATTTTCCTAATATTTCTGTCCATGAATTGTTCTCCGACATAATGAAGCTCTTACAGAAAAGTCGTGTTTTTTCCGGCCTTGTATTCATGATCTATACACAAATCCCAGACATGTGCTCGAGTGTTTGAATCATTTCTTGGTTAGGACTCAGTAGTATGTTGGAGTATTGTTTTCTTTTTCCCCTCATTTTTACCTACAAGCCAAAAAAAACACCTTAAAGCATCAAAAAATCTGGAAACGAGTCAAAATGAAGTGAATACACGATTAATTTTCGATTTTTTTTATTCGTTTT
Source organism: Silurus meridionalis (assembly GCF_014805685.1). Taxonomy (NCBI): domain Eukaryota; kingdom Metazoa; phylum Chordata; class Actinopteri; order Siluriformes; family Siluridae; genus Silurus; species Silurus meridionalis. The sequence goes on along the minus strand of NC_060898.1, from coordinate 23,183,386 downwards.
CAGTTTCATTTATTCATTCATTTAGCAAAAGTTGAATCATTTGAATAAAAATCAGACTTTCTCAGAGCCTCTCAGAAATATCCCGGTGCTGTGTGAGAGGAAGTCATGGGATGATAAGACCCTGAGCGTGTGTCTGTGCACAGCAGGTCGTCTTCTCCATCAGAACATGAAAGAGAGAGCGCAGAAAGAACAAGGGACACGATGAGGGTGGAAACAGAAGCTAAAGGTAAAAGGCACTTCTGTGTTGTGTTGCGAATGAACTTCACCTCACACCGTCTTCGCAGACGCAGACAGGATTAAGGCGTCCAGATCTACAATAACAACATGGGCCAGGGGGCTTCACCCTGCCAGCAGGTGACCTGCCTACACAACAGGAAGTGTTGGAAAGGTGTTGGCTCCGTTAACAAGTGTGGGATCAAGGCGGAATGAGGCACAAAGCTCTCTGAAGCAACTTTTGGGTCAAATGTATTTATCTGTGTTGTTTGTGTATATGTGTGCATGTGTGTGATACACAGGAGGGAAGTAATGAAGTACAAATACTTTGTTACTGTACTTCAATAGATTTTTCTGGTGTCAATATTTTACTGCACTATTTATTTTTCAGACGACTCTACTTTCACTCATTAAATTTTTTACACAGAAATCTTTCTACTTCTTACATTTTCCCTCAGCACCTGATTGAGAACTTGAGCCTACTGGGCCTGAACACCTCCCTCTGTACCTGGATCCTGGACTTCCTGACTGGGAGATCTCAATCAGTGGGGAACGGAAACAGCATCTCCAGCACCACCACACTGAGCACTGGGGCACCTCAGGGCTGTGTGCTCAGTCCACTGCTGTTCATTCTGCTGACTTATGTCTGTGTAGCAATGCACAGCTCGAATCACATCATCAGATTGTCAAGTAGATCGTCAAGAGCACCAAATTCCTTGGATAACCTCACCTGTTCACTCAACACCAGCTTCATCACCAAGAAAGCCCAGCACTAAAAGGCTGAGGAAAGCTCATCTCCCTCCCCCCATCCTGACCACGTTCTACAGAGGGACTGTTGAGAGCATCTTGAGCAGCTGCATCACTGCCTGGTTTGAGAACAGCACTGTCTCAGATCGCAAGACCCTACAGAGGATAGTGAGGACGGCTGAGAAGATCATCAGAGTCTCTCTCCCCTCTATCATGGACATTTACACCACACGCTGCATCCGCAAAGCCAACAGCATTGTGGAGGACCCCACACACCCCTCACACACCCCTCACACACACTCTCTATCCTCCTGCCATCAGGGAAGCAGTTCTAAAGCATTCGGGCCTCACATCCAGACTGTGCAACAGCTTTTCCCTCAAGCCATCAGACTCAACACAGAACTGAACTGAAACTTGCACACACACAACTGTGTGACTGATCTGTACAACCCGGACCCAACACACACTCGTACTTACATCCATGTCTTCAGCACCACTCACACTACATTACTTTATTACTACAAACTGTTTACATGCCGTTTTGCACATCTTTTTTTCACTTGGAATGAAAACTACAACCCTGGCAACCTTGTCAGAATTCATTCTCATATTTATGTATACGAAGGGTGAGATGTGTGATGTGTGTCTGCAGAAGAATCCAGCTGTAATGTCTCCGGTATTGTGAGGTATGAAGCTGTACATGTATAATGCTGCATGTTTGATCTGTGAGCTGGAATTAATGTCAAAAACACCTTGAATCAACACCGAGGGATATTTGGAGCTTGTAAGATGTTAGATCATGTCATCTGAGGATCGTTTATTAGATCTAATCAGATTACAGATCACAGATCACTGAATCCAGACTGAAACTTAAATGCTAACAAAATAAAATCAAAACTATTTATGCAGCCTTAAACTCTTTCTCTCTCTCTCTCTCTCTCTCTCTCTCTCTCTCTCTCTCTCTCTCTGAACATCTGACAATAAAGCTCATTAACTCTCACAAAGCAGAAGAAAACAAAGGCTATAAAACACATTAACTTTTCCTGGCAATCAATTTTACTGTCAGAAATCTGAGTAATGCTCAAATCCAAGCAAAGTCTGTAAATAATTTCCCTGCTGACCAACTGATCTATCTATCTATCTATCTATCTATCTATCTATCTATCTATCTATCTATCTATCTATCTATCTATCTATCTACCTACCTACCTACCTACCTACCTACCTACCTACCTACCTACCTACGTAAACCCCCCAACCTGCCAGTCTGTCCGTCTGCATGTCTGTGATGTGTGTGTGTGTCTGCATGTGTGTGTCTGCATGTGTGTGTCCATCTTCTGTGATGATGTTTGTGTGTGTGAGACAGTAATGTGAGTGCAGTGTTGTTGTGTCTCTAAGATGTGTGCTGCCCCCTCGTGGTCAGAGTGTTTATCAACACACACGTCCTCATTAACAGCAGTAATGTTCCTACAGAAGAGTCAGAAGCTTTTCCCCTCACAGTGTGACCTGAAACTAACACTTCAGTACAGGGTTCAGTATTTTGGCAGGTGTGTGTAAGAATTACATACATGCTGAACATATACGAACAAAACTGTTATTCTAATTTCTATTCATATTCGTCTTCTACTGCTTCATATGATAAATGATTCATGTGATGATGATAGAAAAAAAAAAGATTGTGTGTAAAGAATAATTTTGTTGTTGTTATTGCTCATAAAGCAAATCATTTACCAGAAATGGGTACAGAATTAGCATCAACAATTTCTATTGACAAAATAAATATAATAAATACTGTTTACGAAAGTTCTGTTATGAACAAAGGAAGGAAGAAAAGGTGAATGAAAGGAAGGAACGAACAAAGGTAGGAAGGAAAGAAGGAAGGAATTAAAGAAGGAGAAAAAACTAGAGGGAAGGAATTAATGAAGGAGGGAAAAAGGAAAGGAAGTAAGGAGAGAAAAAAAGAAGGAAGAAAGGAAAGAGAAAAGAAAGGACAATAGGAAGGAGGAAAGGACGTAATGACTTCCGTTAGAGGATGTGAGGTTGAATGAAATGGAATCAATTTTGTTAGAAAGCGGAGTCTCTCTGACAGATGAATGCTTTTCTCAAAGCACTAAAAACAGCTGAAGCTCCACAAAACACCACCACGGGGATTTCCATCAGACATGAAGTGATGAGATCAGACCGTTTAATCTCTGTTCAGACAGGGAGCACTCCAGCTGCCAAACGAACTGTAATAAAGAACAATGATCAACTCTAGTTTCTATCCAAGTAATAGATAGAAAAAAAAGTACGGTATGGTAAATAAACAGCTGAAGTAATGTAAAGGAATAAAACACTACACAGTGTGTGTGAGATGAAGATTTCTTGTATATCACAACGATTATACACATCCTGCGTTTTAACCATTTACACTTGAATTTAATGATGCGGGAAATCATGTGCAATATGATGTGTGTGCTTTCTGAAGATCCCATTCTACATTTATTCAGTTATAATAACCTCCAGTCTGGTGGAGAGATGTTCCACTAGATTCTGAAGCACGCTTGTGGAGATCTGTGAAAGGTTTCAGTGGGGTTTAACAGGAGCTCTATAGCAGGAGATCTTACAGAGTATAACATGTAATGAAACGCTTATTACGATTGTCCAACATGTAAACATGAAAAATAGAAATACAATATAAAAATGTAAATAGAATAAAGTAATGTAAAAAGTATTAGTATATTAAAAGTATAGAGTATTAGTATTATATAAAGTATTTTATATATATATATATATATATATATATATATATATATATATATATATATATATATATATATATATAAACACATACAAATAATTACAAATGTCTGTTTATATCTTGATACTTCAAGGACACATTATGATAAAGATTAAATGTCCCCACAAAGTGTGTGTGTATGTACTCAATGGATAGAAATACCTAACAATACCAACCTTATGGGGACATTCTGGCAGGTCTTTAAGGACACATTTCTCATCTTGATGAAAATGAAATTTCGCCACAACGAGAGGAATATCGGTTTTCTGACCTTGTTTATGGTGTGTGTGTGTGTGTGTGTGTGTGTGTGTGTGTGTGTGTGTGTGTGTGTGTGTGTATATAACTTAATACATGATAATGTAACCAAAGGATAGAAATTCCTATTAACCTCATGGGAACATTATGCAGTTTCATTAACATTTGTTTTCAATAGTGTAAAAAGTATAAAGAGAAGACGGTAAAACAAATACTTCAAGGACACTTGTGCACATTTTGATAAAGATTAAATGTCCCCACAAAGAAAAAAATGTTTTTTGACCTTGTTGGGATGTGTGTGTGTGTGTGTGTGTGTGTGTGTGTGTGTGTGCTCAAGTAAGTGAGTGCGGTTTCCTTATGGGGACATTTAGCAGATTTTTTAAACCTGGATGGGAGATGAAATGTCCCCATAAGGAAAGAAATATCTGATGGTGGTGACCTTGTGGGGACATTTAATTACGGAAAACTCTTTTAAAAATAACCTTTTATTTATTTATAAATAAAACAAATGAAAAAGAAAGTAAAGGAGACCATGGACTGGTTAGGGAGGTCAAGGCGAAGTTGGAGGAGGGTTAGGAGGTGTGTGTGTGTATGTATGTGTGTGTGTATGTGTATGTGTGTGTGTGTGTGTGTGTGTGTGTGTTCTCGGCAGCCCGCCTCTGGCCGGCTGATGCTTTCGTCTCGTCCTTGTCCATTGGTTTGGGAAAGAAAACGGGGATAAAAGAGGACAGGAGGAGGACAGGAGGAGGACAGGGGGGAAGCGAGGAACCGCGAGAGAACATCCATGGGTGGCTGTGTGGGAAGTCATCATGACTCTTCGGGCAGCTTAAACGAGAACTCGGACGGAACCGGAGGTAGGAAATGAAAGTTGCACGCAGCCGGCCATGTTTTCGATCATTATTATACCCCTCTCTCTTTTTTTCCATCCCTCCATCTCTCCATTCCTCCATCTGTCTCCACACCGACCCAAGCGTGCATGTGATCTTCTCTTCCTCAGTCCACTCCATGTCCTCCATGCTGTCTCTGGAGCCCATGTCCACTTTTATAAACGCGTGCATCAACGCATCACACATCTGCACTCTTTTCTTCTTTTCTTTCTCTCCCTCCATCTCCAATACATTCCATCCCTGTACCATGCTAAGCTTTTTTTTTTGCTAGCATCTTTTGCTAGCAGAAATGTGGGTCAGTGTGGGTTTATTTTTCCACCCTGAGTATCTCCATGATTAGATGAGTGTGTGTGTGTGTGTGTGTGTGTGAAAGTCACCAGAAGACTTTTTAGGGAACTTATGACGCCGCAGTAGGAAGATACATAAAAGCTAACGGTTTTTCTTCTCTTTTTTTCCTCCTTCCGGTTCCGTGCAGCGTTTCCGCTTGTAAAATGATGTTTTTTGTGTTTATTAACAGTGTAAATAAAAACACACACACACACACAGACGTCCTGTGCTGTTTCCTGTTGCAGAAGGATGACTTCCGGTACAGATGTTGCTTTTAACGTTAGATACAGTAGAACACGTGGTTCTTTTTAAGGGGGCGTGGCTAACGAGACAAAGAAAAGGTGTGATTGATGTTTCTGATCATTAATTTTGATCCAGGAAGCTTTTGCATTCTGACCCACAATCTGCTTCTCCCCCAGACCCCTATTCATCCCCAACACCCACCTGAAGGTTTCTGCCGTGGTTCAGCTACGAACCCATACGGCGTAAATTTTCACAGTGGACGTTGTCTCTGAGCAGCTTTACAGACATAAAGCAGTTATAAAGTCGGAATATATCATTTTATTTTCTATAAGTTTGTTACTGATAAATGAGCCAGTGGTGACTGTGGCAAAGGAAACACTCCCTGAGATTTCATGAGAAAAAAAACCTTGTGAGGAACGAGACTCAATGTCCATTCATTTCAGTTCCATCATTGCTGAGGTGTTTAGTGATGGACGCTTAAATGCAGAAATCGTGCAGACTGAAGGTCCTGAGCACATTGTAGCAAGCTGTTGATATTAATTACAGTCCAAATTCATCCTCAAAGTTTTTGAGTCGCTCAGTAACTTCATAGAAGTTCCAGTTCTAGAGCACTCCAGTTCCAGAGGTAGGACGTCGAGATGAAGCGTGCAGATCTGAACAGAAGGAAGAGACAAGGGACTCTGGTCTCTGGTCCTCAGAAGGTGAGGAGGTTCCTGGGGTGCAGTCAGCGTTCACATTCATCCTAAAGGTGCTCAATAGGGTTTAGAGCTCTAGGAGGTCCAACCCATGGAAAGCAGATCTTCATAGAGCTGGATTTCTGGAACAGGTTTGGTTCTCTACACGCCCAACAAACCAAACAAATCAAAAACAATAGATTGTGTGTGTGTGTGTGTGTGTGTGTGTGTGTGTGTGTGTTTGCAGACGGTTATTGAAATGCGATCCCAATAAACCCGTCATGTGAGCTCCAGATGCAAAATCAAACGCTCAAGGAGAGACCCGGAGGAGAACAGAACTCGTCAGATATGTTCTGGGATGAAGAAGAAAGAAGACGTTCGCTCTGTAAAACTATCAGTAGCAGGATGTACATTTCATCCCTCGGCCTTCACTGGTGTCCTACCAAAACCGATCCACCTCCTAATCCCAGTATTATAGAGAAGTGCAGTAGAACAGAGCGCTGCATCTCATACAGTGAGAGTGAACGTCATCACTAAAGCAAGAAAGACGATTGAACACATCTCCTTTCACTGGAGCCACAACTGCACCTCCTGCATACATCATCTCCAGCAGAAGCCTCATCACATCACCCCAGGGTTTTCCTGCGTTTGATCTTCTGTGCATTAAGGTTTTCCTTGGGATTTGTGCAAAATTTGATCTTCCACCAAATCCAACCCATGGATCTTCACAGAGCTAGATTTGTGCACACGGGTTCGGGTCTCCAAGTTCAAGTGAAGAACAAAGAAGCTCCCTGGTGGAAATCGATCCAACACCAAATCACATCCAGGAGGAATGTATCGGAATGTTGTTTGAATAACATCATATGGTTTTATTTTTTAATGCCGTATCATACACTTCAGCGCTGTATCGATTTCCTTCGAAGAGAACAGAGAAAGAGACGTGACACTGAGACACGTGTGTGAGCTGAAATACGAAACGTCTTGCATTATGCAGCGGCGTCATCAGTCTCCCGCCTCATCGATTTGTCACGGACTCGCCGCCGAAAGAAACCTTTTAGTACGAGGGACGAATTTCCCAGTGAATTCCCCAAGTTTGTGCTGAACGTGTTATTAATAACGTGTTTTGGCAGCTACCCTTATCCCAAGCGACAACAGCTGAGCAATTAAGGGTAAGAGGGGCCTTGCTCAAGGGCCCAGAAGTGGCATCTTGGTGGTGCTGGGATTTAAACCCATGACCTTCTGATCAGAAGTCCAACATGTTATCCACTGAGCTCCCACCTTCTTCTAAACCATAATCACGGCATGAATGTTTCATGTCTGCCCGAGCGTCATGACGATTCCTTTATAAATACTTGATCACCTCATTTTTTCACGTGGACGCTCCGTGCGCTGTAAACACAATAACGAATCGCGATAACCGATTGGATTACGTGCATACGGTACGTAGCACACGTGCAGCACGGTAAGTACATTCCATGATGGAATGTAATGTAGAAATAGCGTTTAACATCAGGTCTGCTCTTCACGTCAGGATGGACTTCAGAACGTCCGTAGCAGCAGCACCGCTGATTTATTCCAGCATTTGTGATAAAGAGACTGAGCGGAATGGCGAGAACATCTACAGTGCATCGGAAGGTCACAATTCCAAATCCCAGCACCACCAAGCTGCCACTACTGGGCCCCTGAGAAAGGCCCCTAGCCCTTAACTTCTCTGCTTTCCCTTTTTGGGCAAGTGGAAGCTCAGTGGTTAAGACGTTTGCTTTCTGATTGAAAGGTTGTGAGTTTAAATATCAGCAACACCAATCTGCCACTGCTGGGCCCCTGAAAAAAGGCCCTTAACCATCAACTGCTCAGTTTTATGAAATTATCAAATGTACAAATTTTGCTTGCGTGCTTTGTGGCAGGACACGTGATCCTGGACCGCCGCTTGAGATGATTTTGTGCTCAGCGTGATATTTTCTTCCTTCTCTTCCTCCTCTTTTCTTCAGCGTAAGACAAGGCACGAGTTGTGCAACTCGACCTGCCGCTTATCATGTGATCCGAACTGAAGCGCTCACGTAAATGAGTCATCTGTTGCCGTTATTCTTTCCACTGGTTTCTTACCTCTGGGACACGTGACGCAGCTGGGTAGGATCTGAAAGATGCAGATGGCACGAAAACAACCTCCTTAACGCTTCATTGCAACTTTATAAAAAAACGGGGATTTTAGAAGGTATATACAGTACACTATAAGGCCATAAGTTTCTGGACTCCTGAGTATCCTAAAAAATTATGAGATGACAGTTTGAAGACAAACCACCTACGGCCTAAAGTCTGGTGTCCCAATACTTCTGACCGAAAAATTTTTTGTGATCACCAGTCCAGCAGAGGTCGCTGTCTGTAATTTACTCATCATTTCACGTTTTACTTCCTGGTTTTGCAACAATGCGCAGTATAGAAGCTCAGCGGTGTAACGGTTTGTCACGGTTTGGTAGCTACTTCTGTTTTTATGTCATGGTTCGGTTCAAGAAACGGAAAAAAAACATTTCTTGTCGTTTTTTTTACGCAGTTTATTATTATTAACATTTGTGAAATTTTTTTTTTAATTATATATATAATTTTTAAATAAAAACCTGCTGGGATTTAATAAAAAAAAAAAAAAAAAAAAAATATATATATATATATAATGGAATAAATCATTAATTTAAAACACTTTATCTTTATATTCATTAAATTGAATAATTGATTAAATTAAATTGACTAAATAAAATTAAAGAAATGGAAAAATAAAAGTTAACATTTGTTAGACCAGATGTGGGTAATACAGATGTGTATATAAGTGTGTGTGTGTGTGTGTGTTTTTTTTCATTTAGTATTTAATCTTCTAAAGATATTTTATGTTTAGCTGTTCTACTTATTTCAGCAAACAAAAATGTCTTCATTCCTTCATTCGTTCACTCCCTTGATTTGTGGAATTGATGACAGGAAAGTGGAAGCGATTTTGCGCACAGCCGCAGTATAAATCTTGTTTCTGGTACGGAAGTGTGACGGACGCTAAACAAACGCTGCTGTATATTTCCATCCTGCGACGAGCCTGACTGTGTCTCAGACATCGTTGGAGAATAAAGCTGTTTTTTTCTCTTTTTTCCTCGTCTACACGTTCGTCCCTGTGCGTGTGAACTACGTATAACATCCACTCTGGGGTTTATTTTGTGGATGCTTTGAACCAATAGTTCCCAGATGTCCTGCTGCACTTCGAATACGTCATTTTCTCATAACGCTGTTTTCATAGCGGAGTCGCTCGGATCGCTTCGGAACGCTCTTTGGGGATCGAACTGCAAATGAAATTCGCACTAATCCTGAACAAACTCGTGGAACTCTGTGGCGTGCTGTTTCCAATCTCGGGCAAGAGGGGAAAAAGAGAGGCTTTTTATAGGCCTGTTTAGATGCTCGTTAAAATCGATGATTGTTTGCACGTGTCCGTATCAGAGCCGCGAGTGCCGTGTGATCGGGGGTGGGGTTCGGATGAGCGAGTGAGGAGGAAGTCTGTAGGTTCTGTGTTGGTGTACGTTACGCCGGAAGTCGACCCGATCGCGGATTTTACCGATAGCTTCGATCGTACTGGCCAATAACCGCTAAATCAACCATTAGTTTTTAAAATGTGTACTTAATTAAAACATAACACTCCACGTAAAATAGTACTGAACTTTATAAAAATAAAAGAAAAAAATACTGTAATGTGAAAAAAAATAATACAGTGGAACCTCGGGTTACGAACGCCCCGGCATACGTATAATTCAGGTTACGAATCGTGGTTCATCAAAATTTTTGCCCCTGGTTACGAACAATATATCGGGATACGAACGCCGCTCACCAAAAAACCGCAGGCAAGTTGGTTGTTTTTGCTCTATCCACGCAGCTCGTCACATCAGTTAGCGTCCTGTGTCCCTAGCGAGAGCATCGTGTTACTTATCCGCTTGAACTTTTCCCGGGCGGCAGCGTAACAACTCGTTAGTTGATGCTCGTGGAATGATGAGATGGACAACATTAGCCGATGCATAACCACTTTACTTGTTTTTATGAAGATAGACTAGCAGGGGTACAGTCTTTTCCGAAGTACAATACCCATAATGAATTTCACTCTGGACTTCAATACCAACTGATAGTAGCCTTAAAGAAACAGCTCTCATTTTCCCTCTAATGCAACAATTGTCTCAGCGTTCGTGTTAATAACACTGTCTTTAATATTCTATAATATAATATATAATAATATATAATAATATAATATAATAAGATTCTCCTTCAAACAATAACTCTCCTCCTCCCCTTCTCTGAACGTCATCTCCTGCAGCGAGTCTTCTCAAAGGGAAAGTACCCGGTAAAGATCTTTTCCTCTTTTGTATGTTTTTATGTGGTATGATTTTAATATAACATGTTAAAAGTAAATAATATTAGTGAATATTGGCTTTATTTTTATTTAAGTAATATTTTTGGTTGTCCAGAACGAATTACCGAAGTTTCTGTTCATTATTATGGGGAAATTTGTATCGGGATACGAACTTTTCAGGTTACGAATAAAGTACCGGAACGAATTAAATTCGTAACCCGAGGTTCCACTGTATGGATATATACATTAATAAATGTAATTAAATTATTAATACATTATAAAAAAAATTATATAATATTTATCATGTGTGGAAAACAAACAGCACGTGGCATCAGTGATTCGCCTCTAGAGGCCGCTCTCATAACGACAACGGACCGGAAGCCGGAAAAACTATCGATATGGATTTGTGCTGGTAGTCAATAGTTACAGTAATCAACTATCAGTTGCGATTCATCGGTTTCCAGATTTGATATGAAGGTCTCGTTGGAGAATCACAACTTCTTCTGAAGTACTCAACGCTTATACATTTGATAAAACGCTATATAATAAAACACCAGTCAGACGTTAGACTGAATGTATGTATGTATTTCGATAGTTTTCACGTTTGTCATCAGGAGTTAGAGCTTTTCTGCCTCAGGCCCAATATCCAACAACATGACATCACCCGGCTTCTGTACGAATGTGATTCAAATAAATGTAAGAAATGTGTGTGTGTGTGTGTGTGTGTGTGTGTGTGTGTGTGTGTGTGTGTGTGTGTGTTCCCCTGAGAACTGAGCTGAGATCTCCCAGGATTGGCTCCTGGGTCCAAACTTAAAACGATGTTCACGTGGTTCAGTTCACAGCAACAGGCCGAGCTGAAACCCGGCATGTGTTCTGTAACACGTCTGTAAACTGAATCAGGTGCATTTTCATCTTCATCACCATCATCTTCATTACTATCATCATCCCTATCATTATTGTTTTCTTCATCATTATCATTATCACCATCATATACATCAACATTATTATTAACATCACCGTCATCATCCTGACATGGTGGTTTAATAAACCCAGGCACCAGGGGGCGCACTGACCACACAGTCAACACAGATACACCTGCATGACATCATCATCGATTAAGAGCCGCATTAGGGAATGCATTTCTTGGAAAAAGACAGGAAATTAGTTTATTAGAAGGACGTTTTGGAGACGAGGTGAGGGAGATGGTTTGGACATGTGCAGAGGAGGGTGTCGTAGGAGAATGCTGAGGATGGAGCTGCCTGACAGGGGGAAATGAGGAAGGTCAAGGAGAAGGTTTATGGATGTGGTGAGGAAAGACATGCAGGTAGTTCATTTAAAAGAGGCAGATGAAGAGGACAAGGGGGCTATGGAGACGGATGATCCGCTGTGGCGCCCCCTAAAGGGAGCAGCCGAAAAAGGAAGAAGAGCCAAGACCTAGTCTGTTTTCTGCGATCGACCTTATGTGGTGATTAATTTCCATAACGCTGAGACTCTGGGAGGAGTCCCGACCACAACACAGGTTTATATTAGAACGCTCTTGTGGTGGTTTCTATAGAAGAATCTCCTGTTTCATGAGACCTTCATTACATTTCAAATATAAACTCATGAAACGTGGCTTTCAACCCGTTACCTTTCTGGACTGATTTCATAGAAGTAATAAAAACACGTTCATTGCGTAAAAAAAAAAAAATCAGGGCACTTCAGCATCTATAACTTATGATCTTTTTGAGGAACATCAGCTCTGAATGATGGACAGTAAATCTCAAAGTGTCTTCTTTCCAAAGAAACCTGAATTGTGGTAAACTGTTACCATTAAAATGTAGGTCATTTTCAGCTGCGAGTCCCGAAAGTGAGGGTGCGTGTGAGCAGGTTCACTCGTCTGTTTTTTCAGCCTTTGCTTCATTATTTTTGTAACCTTTGGTATTATTGCTCACATCTCGGACTCGGACTGTGGTCGTTTTTTTTGGGTCGTGGGGAAATGAAGCTTCTCACTTGGTGTAACTAACTCTTAGAAAAGAGTTAGTAAGGTAATGATTTTGAGCTCCATTTTGTTTGGTCTCTTCCGCCCCATACGGTATAGTCCTTTAACTCCGCCCCCATACGGTATTGTCTTTTAGCCCCGCCCCCTTACGGTATAATCCTTTGACTCTGCCCCCCACTAGTTAGTGTGACGTACACCATGGTAAAGGAAAGTCATGTCGCTTAAATGCTCTGAAATCGTACAAGGTTCTTAAGGAAAGTGAAGGATAATTAAGCACAAGGTTCTTAAGGAAAGTGAAGGATAATTAAGCACAAGGTTCTTAAGGAAAGTAAAGGATAATTACTTTTTGATGTTCAGTTTAGCTCCCTCTGCTGGAGAAGGTTAGCTGATGTCCGAAAAATAGAACGTTTTTAAAATATCTAGTTTCTTTTGGAATTATATCGATTTTATACACCGTTTGCCCAAAGTATTGGAACATCTGCCTTTTCCACTCGTATGTGATTCTTCTCCAAACTTTCCCTTAAACTTGGAGGCACACAGTTGCGTCTATGGATGCGCTAGTATTAAATTTTTCCTTCACTTGAACTAGCTTTGGCAAAGCGCCATCTGGTGGCTGCTGTTAATGCCACACTTCTAATTATATTGAACTTCCTTTGATTTTTTTTTTATTATTATTCCTTTGATCTGGTTTCTCCTGACATCGATTTGAGCCATGTCTAGTATGTACACTATGTGACAAAAAATTATTGGGACATTTTCCAGCCATTTGTGCTTCTTCTCCAAAACAAATTATGGAGACACACAATTGTATACAAAGTCTTTGGATGCAGCATGAAATTTTTTCCCTTCACTTTAACTAGGAGACCCAAACCTGTTTCAGCATCACAATGCTCCTGTGCACCAAGCCAGCTCCATGTGCTCTCCAAGGGTTGGAGTGGAAGATCTTCTGCTATAGAGCTCCAAATCTATTAAAAACCTTTGGAATGAGTGTGAACGCTGACTGCACCCCAGGAACCTCCTCACGTTCTCACCTACATCACTACCTGACTTTACTAACACACATGTGGCAGACTGAATCTTTACACAATCTCCATAAAATCTAGTGGAACATCTTCCCAGAAGGTTATTAGAAGAACAAATGTGAGTAAATGTGGAATGGGATGTTGAAGCACATACCAATCGTATGGTGTCCACAAGCTTCTGGGCATGTAGTGTCTTCACTTAGCGCTAGTGCTTGATTTATTTATTTCATTACGATCTCTTAAATGTCACATCTTCTTCTGGATTTTGGTGTGTAAGCTAACAGCAGGCAGATGTTAGCCCTAATAAATGTCCGTCTCTCCCTGAGGGGCCTCTGAAGTAGACGTTTGAAGAATAGTTTGTCTCTGTGAGAAGCAGCCAGCAAGTTCATCTCTGAGATTTCACTCTTCTGTGCTCCAGCCAGAAGGCTCTGGATTTTCTAAAGCACCATGGTTTTTCTCCACCATCTTCTCCTCTGTAACATGCGAGGGAATTTCAGATGTTTCAGCAGGTTTCGGTCGGATTGGGTGCATATACAGTGGGGTGAAAAAATCCTGATTTCTTATTTTTTTGCATGTTTGTCACACTTTAATGTTTCTGATCAAAATCCAAAACTACATGGCCCTGTGTGAAAAAGTGTTTGCCCCCTTAACCTAATACCTGCTTGGACCACCCTTAGCAGCAACAACTGCAATCAAGCGTTTGCGATAACTTGCACTGAGTCTGTTTCAGCGCTGTGGAGGAATTCTGCTCCACTCATCTATCTAATCGTTGTAATTTAGCCACGTAGGAGGGTTTTCCAGCATGAACTGCCTTTTTAAGGTCATGCCACAGCATCTCAATAGGATTGAGGTCAGGATTTTGACTAGGCCACTTTAAAGCCTTCATTCTGTTTTTCTTTAGCCATTCAGAGGTGGACATGCTGGTGATGATCTGAAACATTAAAGTGTGACAAACATGTGAAAAAATAAGAAACCAGGAAGGGGGCAAACACTTTTTCACACCACTGTGTATATATATATTGGTTATTGAGTTATAGCTCATGCTGGTGAACTCCTGGTGCTGTTTTTTTGTTCTAGGTCTCATTTCCAGTTCATCAGTTTCATCTTGTGTCCCGAGCCGTTAATCAAAATGACTGTATTCTCCATTTAACGGTACACAAAATTTACGGTACCTCGTTTTTTAAGTCACGGTTCGGTTCAAGTTTTGGTACGATTACGGGGAAGACATTTGTGAACATCAACAGTTTACATTTTATAAAAGAATTTTAAATAAAATATCTGCTTGGTCTAAATAAAAAATAAAATGTATAAAAGTAAAATAGAATAAATTAAATTTATATATTATTCTGAGTAATTCATTAAATATGCACAAATTAAATAAATGGACGACGTTAATTAAATTAGTTAGTGTGTGTGTGTGTGTGTGTGTGTGTGTGTGTGTGTGTGTGTTTTACATAACATTTTCTAAAGATTTACTTATTTCACAAACGTTAACTAATGTCTGCATTTAAGAAACACACAAGATTATTTCTTTCTTTATTTATTTATTCCTTTATTCATTTACTCATAAACAAATTTGTTTCTTCTATCCATCATTCATTCTTTCCAGGAACTGGACCTGGATGTTACTATGGTTACAGGTGTTTCGAAGCAGCACATTTATTTAGATTCTACTAGAACATATGGCCAAAAGTATGTGGACACCTGACCTTAAGATCTCTATGTGCTTCTTTTTGAACGTCCCGTTCCACATTTAGTCTCCATATATACTTATAATACACTTATACTTCCCTCCACGTTTCTGGGAAGATGTTCCACTAGATTTTGTGGAGATTCATTCGAACGCTTGGTAAAGTCAGGTAGTGATGTAGGTGAGAAGATGCCTGGGGGTGCAGTCAGCGTTCATCCCAAAGGTGTTGAAGCAGGAGATCTTACAGTCCAACAAAATGTAAAGCAGATCTTCATGGCTTTGTGAGATCAGAGCTCTAAAGCAGCCAGATCTTTCTCACATCGTAATGTAATCTCTCCTGTTCTTTATTCTGTAGTGGCTCTGGGGCGAAACCAGCCCCTGAAGAGAGAGAAGCCCAAATGGAAGAGTGATTACCCGATGACGGACGGCCAGCTGCGCAGCAAACGTGATGAGTTCTGGGACACAGCTCCTGCCTTCGAGGGTCGCAAAGAGATCTGGGACGCGCTCAAGGCCGCCGTGCAGGCGTTTGAGAGCAACGACCACGAGCTAGCTCAGGCCATCATCGACGGGGCGAGCATTACTCTTCCACATGGTAATCACATGACCACTTCCACGTCAAATATACTCCTTAACTGTACAACATCAAATCATCATCATCATCATCATCTTCATACATTCAATTCAAGTATTTATTAGAATTTTTCTCAATTATTATTTGGGATTATTTGTATCTTTTTTGTAGACTTTTCAATTTTTTTATTTTGATTTAATATATTGTGTATTTTAATATTCAGTCTTTCGGAATTCGAGAAACACTGCACACGTCCCTTCTGTTTTTATGCATCAAACTTGACAATACAACAGTATGAAGATTCACTTTGACCAAACAAACGACTTTATTTTCAACAAAAATCCTCCCTTGTTCATGCGGGAACAGCTTTACACACTCCCGAACATTCTGCTGAAATGCTTACCAAAGATGTTCTTCACTGGTTGGAGATTTCTGTATTGTGATGCAGTTCATTAGGATTTAGGTGCGGTTACTTCACAGGTCGTTCCATTCTTGTTGTCTGGTGAAGTCGATTCCAATGAGCCGCAGTCCAGACGGAACTGCACGTGATGAAGTGTGGAATAGGAGCAACGTTGGTTCACTTTCACATTCTGGAATCTTTTCCTTTCTCCAAAACAACCCAAAAACATTAAACTTCCACCTCCATGTGTGAGTGTGGGGGTGAGGGAGTCTGATCACATCTTCTCTCCTGTTCTTTATCTTACACAAGTTCTTCTGGTAGAGACAAAAATGTCCCATTTAGATTCACAGAACTTTTAAAAAATTTATTAGAATTTATTTTGAATTAATAGAATTTTTTTATTTATTGTCCAATTCGTATGTATTTTTGGATTTTACTGAATTTGTTGCATAAAAACAAAAGGAACATGCTTGTGTTTCAAACACCACACATGTTTGTGTATGTATTTGTATATGCTAAACATAAAATAATTATTTTATTAACACAGATTATTATTAACATTTGTGATCATCAGCAATTTACATTTTTTTAACCAATTTTAAATAGAATGCACACTTAGTTAAATAATATTTTATATTTTATAAAAAATAAAATAAATGTAATTAATGCACCACACTTCATTATATTAATGAAATTAAGTAATCAGTTAAATTGTCAACAATTTAATTTATTAAATTAAATTAATGTACATTAAAAAAAAAATAGTTTACATTTGTTAGACCCCATTTGGTTAATACAGATGTGTGTGTGTGTGTGTGTGTGTGTGTGTGTGTGTAAAAAATGTCTTCATTTATCCACTCTCTCAATCTGTGGAATTGTCTGGATTTTCTCGTTTTAAGAGAGTTGCATGTGCAAAACAAATCGTATTTCCAGTCAGAAGTGAGTAGCTACGGTGACACTGCGCTAACTCTCGTTTCTTTTTATACCCCTGGCACTGTTGTGTATGTGTAAGTGTAATAATAGTAATATAAAATTTCTCTCAAAGTGCGAGGCGGAGACTAAACCTACATATACAGAGGATTCCTGAGTTACGTTGTTTTTCGACTTTTCGGAAACGTATTTGATTTTTATTGGTTCATTAATAAATTACAGACCCCATAATGATCACAATTCTTTAAGAATCATTGGCATGCATTTCCTTTTTCCTTTGTAGGTTGGGGACTAGCGATCTCTCTATATATCATATAATCTCTCTATATATTATTTAATAAACTTTAAAACAGTAATCCGAAACTACAAAATCACAGGCGATATATTGAGCTACTTTTATAACAAAACTAAAATGTGAAAGTTATTCATCACAGCCACAATGTGGCTTCTGAGATGTCTCGTTTGGCGTTATTGTGAAGTCGTTCTGATGTTAGCTGACGATTAGCTTTGTCCTTATTTCACTTTCTCGTCGCATGTGGTGGCGGTTATGGCTGGTTATGGCTAGTTGTTGGGGTTTGACCCTGCAGGGGGGATGCACACGCACCAATCACTAATTTAGATCTGAGGTCAGACAGGTCTTTTGCTTTCAAGTTTTAGCAGATGTCCTGGTTTGTGGCTCATTGTAAACTTTCTCTGCATGTCACGCTCACGTCCCCTGCGATGGAGCAGAGCGAATCATCAGTCATACTGAACACTGGTTCTCTCCAAAAAAAAATCCCTCAGCGAGCTGAAGGACAGGATCTCACCCGGGTGGTCATCTCTCGCGTTGGAAGAGTCTTTTTATAGCCATGAACAGTGTCAGAGAAAAACTCAATCCTCCTGGTCATACTTTCAGCTGTATTCCCAGCCAGTATGAGTATGAAATCATCAGAGTGTGGACTTTTTCCACACCATGGCACACCACCAGAGCTGAAGGGAATTTTAGGCTTTGGATGGGCTTTTTTGCCTAAATTTCATACGCCTATTAGCGACATTATCGTCATTATTACTGTAAGGAATGATAAAGTGGTACCTCAGGATCCGACTCGTGTTTAAAAAACGTGTTCAATACTAATCATATCAATACTGCGTGAACTGATCGAGCTTCCTCTGCATATATCAAATCGAGCCAACAGGAAACCAAAGATTTTTTTTTTTTTAAATCAACCATTTGTGAAGCAATTTCAAATGAATTTTTTATATTTTTATTTATAAAAATATAAAATGGTTTAATCTGTGTCCCCTGTGTAGATCGCTCCAGAGTTCATAGGGTGGTGCGTCAGTAATAACGGTTCGTGGGAAACATGATGCTTTGTGTTTTGTTCAATGGACTAAACGAAGCATTGAGGCAAATTAATGAGTTACTCAAGGAATTGTTATATATATAATGAGAGATTGATAAAAGATAGATAGATAGATAGATAGATAGATAGATAGATAGATAGATAGATAGATAGATAGATAGATAGATAGATAGATAGATAGATTCAAGAAGAAGACTTGTACTCACTTTTAAATAAGGAGACGCAGGAATCCTGTGTACGAACAATTACCTACGGAAAAGTCATGTTCAGAGAGGAGCTCTTCTGGATTTATCTAGATTAAATTAAACTTGCTGTTTGAGATCCGGTTTATGATGACAATCACGACGGTGGCGGAAAGAGAGACGGAGCTCACGTGAGTTCCAGCTTGGATTAATTTTGTATACCAGCAACAGATTTCCCACTGGAGGAAAGAACTAGAATAAGGAATCTGGTTAATAATACTGTAAATGCAAATGTTCTGACCGGTCCAGTTCCACCACCACCACCACATCCTTCTCAAGCCCCTAACCAAATCCGTTTTCCCCGCACTCTTGGGTTTGAGACTTTTTTCCTGTTCCTCGTGTTTTTCATTCTATTGTACATTCCAAGCCATTGTGTTTTGTAAACCATTTTAAACAGGAAGTTAAATCGTTGCGGATGTAAGAACATTTCAGAGAGGCTCTTGAGTACCTCCATGTGATGTATTTGCAGTTTTCCAGACAGCTCATGTGCAGGGCTTCTCATGTTTCTGATTGTTCAGAGCCATCTGGTCATTTTTATTCTGCTCGCAGTGCCGGGACGTGGAGGCGAGCCAGGGGGATGGGTTTCTGCGCTTGGAACACATTCCATCAGTTTGCTGTATTGAGTCTGAGAGTCCGATCTCGTGTTTTTGTCGGGAATGTCTCAGGGGGGAGGTGCTGGTGTGCGGAGAAGAGCTTCAGACCAGAAATCTAAAGGTGGTGTTATAGGAGAGAGATGTTGCAATGGAAAGTCTAGGAGGAAGGAGGAAAAATCCAAGGTTGTTTGGCATCTGCAGATAATAATTTGATGTCTCAAAATCCTTCAGACGTACCTGATCCTCATGATCTGATCAGGATTATTGATCTTATCGTATTGATCATATAGCATGCGAAATTAAGTCAGTTTTTTCATAATCGTTTGAAAAGATTCAAGATAACTGTCCTGTTATTGTGATGTACCAAATTTTCCGACTTAATCAAATTCGACTAAACCAAATTGGTCCAAATGAACCATTTATACTAAACTGAATTTGACACGTGCAAAAAAAGAGCGTTTCAGGACGAGGTCGTCCAGGCGCGGGTTAAAGGGTTTTAATGGTGTTATGGGAGGTCAGAAATACCTCAGTCTGAAAATCTTGGCTTTGCATCTTCGTGCAGAAGCAACGCCGGGCCTCAGACATCATTTACATCATATAAACTTTAATAAGCGTCAGCTCGTTTGAGTTCTCCAAACGTGCGGCAGCCATCATACGTCTACGTGTCTTTAGGAGTGAGAACATTCCAGCTTTAAAGCCACTAAGTGTTGCTCTGTGGAAGACATTGGACTTCTGATGGGAGGGTTGTAAGACCAAGCAAGGCCCTTCACTCTCACCTTCTCAGTTGTATGAACGTCGTAAAGCTGTAAATGTTTGTGTACTGTTTTTGGCTTGTCAGCTTTAAACGGTTAACGTGTCAGTGTGTGTCAGTGTGGTCTTCAGTCTAACGTTCATTCTGGTCATTCTGATCACCTCGTACCTCAATCACGAGCCGGGATTCTCACTTCAGACTGAGGTTATGCGGTTTGTAAAAAAAGGGGATTTTCAAAGACTTGATTGGAAAATGAAAGGAGAAGCTGAGTGAAAGGTCACTACAGTGTGAGCTTTGAATCATTCACTGACCTTTCAGTGTCCTTTCAGTGAAAGTATACAGAATGAATATATAACCATATAAATATATTGATATATTTGGGCTGTCAAAATGAACATTAAATAAAAATTAATTGAACATCAACGCAAATTCATTTTAACGGCACCAACCGCATTTCTGTTTTATTGTAGTGTGTTTGCACTTATAAGGAATTGTTTTGGTGACAGAAGTTTCCAGTTGCACATTTTTTTAAAGTGCAATTTAGATTAAATAAAAAGCAAAATAAAAGAAAACAAAATTGCACATTTGTATAAAGAAAATAAATAAAGAGCATTATTGCACATCTGTTTTATCTTAATGCACAACGGGGAGAGCAATTAAGTGTTTATGAGGTGGAGTGTTTAGATCTTTAAAAAAATATAGATATAATTTTAGAGGCGAAATTAAAACCTTCAACACAACACACATTTATTCACTATAATAATCACTATAATATTAAGTCTTCACGCTCTATTTGGTTTCACTAATAATAAACATACATTTGCATAAAGCATCAGTATTTGTTTATTAGAGTATTAAACACTTGAAAAGTATTAATTTAAGGTACATTTAGAAAATATAGAAATGTGCGATTAAGTTGCGATTAATCACAAGTTACCTCATACCCTGGTTTCCACTACTCTTTCCCATAACTTCATGGTTTGACTGATCAACTTTATTCCCCTGTAGTTACTGCAGGTCTGCACATCTCCCTTATTCTTAAAGATCAGTACCAGCACACTCCTTCTCCATTCCTCAGGCATCTTCTCACCTTCCAAAATCTTGTTAAACAATCTGGTTAAAAACTCCACTGCATCTCTCCTAAACATCTCCACGCTTCTACCGGTATGTCATCTGGTCCAACCGACTTTCCACTCTTTATACAGAAAAAAGCATTGTGGTTCGTTCCCAAACTGTTACCACAAAGTTGGAGGTACACAGTTGTATCAGACGTCTTTGGTTGCTGTAGCATGAAAACTTCATTTGAACTTGGAAACCCAAACCTGTTCCAGCATGACAATGCTCCTGTGCACAAATCCAGCTCCATGAAGATCTGCTTTACATGGGTTTGAGTGGAAGATCTCCTGCTATGGCGCTTTAACCCTATTGGGACGAATGTGAATGCTGACTGCACCCCAGGAACCTCCTCACTTTCTGAAATACATCAGTACCTGACTTTACTAACACCCTGTAGCTAAATAAAGACAAATCTCCACAAAATCTAGTGGTACATCTACCCCGAAGATTGGAGCTTATTATAACAGCAAATGGAGACTCGATATGGAATGGAACATTCAAAAGAAACAATCTCCGAAAGTTCTGCAGAACCACACGTAAAATTTTTAGCATTGTGTAATGGATTTCCAGGGAGGCAAAGGAATTTTCCCCAACATGACCAGTTTCTTTCTTTATTCCCTGCTGCTGCACTTGAACTTCAGCGTAACTTCCTGTCAGAAACCTTCATCGGATTGTGATCTCTGTTTAACTGTATACAGTATTGTTCTAAATAATAGCAGTACAATGTGACTAACCAGAATAATCCAGGTTTTTAGTATATTTTTTATTGCTACGTGGCAAACAAGTTACCAGTTGGTGCAGTAGATTCTTAGAAAACAAACAAGACCCAGCATTCATGATATGGACGATCTTAAGGCTGTGCAATTGGGCAATTAGTTGAAAGGGGTGTGTTAAAAAAATAGCAGTGTATGCCGTTGACTGTACAAACTCAAAACTATTTTTGTTTCTAGGATTCAACAAATCCTGTGAATCACTAAAATAATATTTAGTTGTATGACCACAGTTTTTTAAAACTGCTTCACATCTGTGTGGCATGGAGTCAACCAACTTGTGGCACGTCTCAGCTGTTATTCCACTCCATGATTCTTTAATAACATTCCACAATTCATTTACATTTCTTGGTTTTGCTTCAGAAACAGCATTTTTGATATCACCCCACAAGTTCTCAATTGGATTAAGGTCTGGGGATTGGGCTGGCCACTCCATAACATTAATTTTGTTGGTTTGGAACCAAGACTTTGCTCGTTTACTAGTGTGTTTGGGGTCATTGTCTTGTTGAAACAACCATTTCAAGGGCATGTCCTCTTCAGCATAAGGCAACATGACCTCTTCAAGTATTTTGACATATGCAGACTGATCCATGATCCCTGGTATGCGATAAATAGGCCCAACACCATAGTAGGAGAAACATGCCCATATCATGATGCTTGCACCACCATGCTTCACTGTCCTCACTGTGTACTGTGGCTTGAATTCAGAGTTTGGGGGTCGTCTCACAAACTGTCTGTGGCCCTTGGACCCAAAAAGAACAATTTTACTCTCATCAGTCCACAAAATGTTCCTCCATTTCTCTTTAGGCCAGTTGATGTGTTCTTTGGCAAATTGTAACCTCTTCTGCACATGCCTTTTTTAACAGAGGGACTTTATGGGGATTCTTGAAAATAGATTAGCTTCACACAGACGTCTTCTAACTGTCACAGTACTTACAGGTAACTCCAGACTGTATTTGATCATCCTGGAGCTGATCATTGGCTGAGCCTTTGCCATTCTGGTTATTCTTCGATCCATTTTGATGGTTGTCTTCTGTTTTCTTCCACGTCTCTCTGGTTTTGCTCTCCATTTTAAGGCACTGGAGATCATTTTAGCTGAACAGCCTATAATTTTTTTTGCACCTCTTTATAGGTTTTCCCCTCTCCAATCAACTTTTTAATCAAAGTACGCTGTTCTTCTGAACAATGTCTTGAACGACCCATTTTCCTCAGGCTTTCAAATGCATGTTCAACAAGTGCTGGCTTCATCCTTAAATAGGGGCCACCTGATTCACACCTGTTTTTTCACTAAATTGATGACCTCAGTGATTGAATGCCACACTGCTATTTTTTTGAACACACCCCTTTCAACTAATTGCCCAATTGCACAGCCTTAAGAGCGTGCATATCATGAATGCTGGGTCTTGTTTGTTTTCTGAGAATCTACTGCACCTACTGGTAACTTGTTTGCCACGTAGCAATACAAAATATACTAAAAACCTGGATTATTCTGGTTAGTCACATTGTACTGCTATTATTTTGAACAATACTGTAAACTCAAATGAATAAAAAATCATTAGGAAAAAAACATAAAAGAGTTTGTATTTAGAATAGTTAAGTAAAAAGGTATTGGGTCATTTTATAGGAAGTCTTTGGATGCAGGAGCATGACATTTTTTCTTCCCTTAAACTAGGAGACCCAACCCCAGAGACCCAACCCCAGAGCTCCAACCCCAGAGCTCCAACCCCAGAGCTTCAACCCCAGATCTCCAACCCAAGAGCTCCAACCACAGATCTCCAACCCCAGATCTCCAACCCCAGATCTCCAACCCCAGAGCTCCAACCCCAGAGCTCCTACCCAAGAGCTACAAACCCAGAGCTCTAACCCCAGATCTCCTACCCAAGAGCTCCTACCCAAGAGCTCCAAACCCAGAGCTCTAACCCCAGAGCTCTAACCCCAGAGCTCCAACCCAAGAGCTCCAACCCCAGAGTTCTAACCCCAGATCTCCAACCCCAGAGTTCTAACCCCAGAGCTCCTACCCAAGAGGTTAAACCCAAGAGCTCCAAACTCAGATCTCCAACCCCAGAGTTCCAACCCCAGAGCTTCAACCCTATTGAATACTTTTGGCATGAATATGAACACTGACTGCAACCCCAGACCTCCTCACCTTCTCACCTACATGACTACCTGATTTGACTAACACAACATCTTTCCAGCACCGTGGAGCTCATTATAGCAGCAAATGGGGACTAGCTGTGGAATGGGACGTTCCGAAAGAAGCACAAGCTAATCTCATGGTCAGGTGTCCACAAAAAAAACCATATATTGTCTATTAAGATTATTTGTCCAAAAAAAAAGTTGTATTCATATTTACTTTATTTGCATTAAAACCTTGTTGTGACGGCTGTCGATCTCAAATCGAAGACGCATTGAGTTACACTGAAATGCAGTTACTAGAAACGTTAGAAAATTCTGTTTTATATATGTGTGTGTGTGTGTGTGTGTGTGTGTGTTTCTTCAGGTGCTCTAACCGAGTGCTATGATGAGCTGGGAAACCGCTACCAGCTCCCAGTCTACTGCCTCTCTCCTCCCGTCAACATGATCGAAGAAAAGAGTGAGACGGACGCTCCTGAGGCCCCTGAGGCTCCGCCCACCGAAGGACACGAGTGCCAGCTTCGTCTGCGTCTTTCGACGGGTCGCGACCTTCGTCTGGCCGTGCGCTCCGGAGACAGCGTGCTGTTCATGAAGCGGCGTCTGCAGGCGCAGGAAGGCCTCGAGGCGTCCAGCCAGCGCTGGTTCTTCTCGGGACGTCCTCTCAGCGACCGCATGAAGCTGCACGAGCTGAACATCTCCAAAGACTACGTCGTACAGGTGATCGTCAGCCAGCCGCCGCCAGTCGAGAACTGATGCGAAGATCCTCCAGCGATTTCTTTCCTCCGAGACACGGACGATCGCCTGGTGACGTGCAGAACGTCGGAGATCTTACCTGGGATGGAATCCTGGAGCGCGCTGCTCCAAAAGACAGACGTGAGCAGATTCATGAAGTGCTTTCTTTTCTTCTTCTTCTTTTATTTCATTTATATGTCTGCAAAGCAGGCCTGAACATACGGACGTCTACGAGACTTTCCTACAGCCACGGCTCGGCTTTTAACAAATCTCTCTCTAAAAAAAAAAAAAAACAAGAAATCTCCGGAATGAGACGTATGGGGAATATAAGAGTATATATATAAAAGAAGGAATCTGCTTTTTATGTCTTTCACCAGGTTCAGATTCTTTGATGTCAGGTGTCCGTCTAGTGTGTTTCTAGACGTCTAGACGACTCTCTTGCACTGTAAAACAATCTAAAGTGAATGTTTTTTTTCTGCAGAAGGGAAAATTCTTTTGTGTGATAACTCGAGCTGTTCCGGAGACAATTTGAGGCTTGTGTGTTTGGACACATTGGAGGCTTCACGTAACATTCCTTATTGCTGTATGGAGACGAGATGAAGGTTCCTCCAGGTTTCCCTCCGTTTCTCTCATTGCTCTCATCGTGCAAGAGCAGGTTTTAAAAGGAGCGTCATCATGACCACACTCAGGGGTCGTGGAGGGAACCGAGGGTCAGAAGATCACTGAAGACAGAATAAAGTGATGCTGATGAGGAGAACGTAGCAGAGACGTCATTTCCTCCTGCTACATGTTTGTAAACGCCCTCTGTCATGTCGGAAAAAAAACATTGGTTTATTTTATTGATACAGAATGCATTTTTAATTAAAACACAATCGTTTCTAATCAAATTTCTCCTCGTTTTGTACTTTCTCACGTCTTCTTCCGTCTCTGAAGTTTCTGCTGGAGATCTAAAACCCAATAACTAAACCCAGATATTAATGCATGGAAACTTTTGGTTTGCTGTGAACGAGTGTGTAAATGAGTAGATAATTGAGCGTATGAGTCTACAGATGTGTAAATATATTAAGGAGTGTTTAATGAATAGATGAAAGAGTGTGTGAAGGAGTGACGTGTTCCTGAAATACTTCCCTGATTTCACTGCATTGAAACCTTGCGTTGGTCAGAACATCAGCATCCACTAAGCAGAAGTGAGACGGTTTATTTTTCAATACGTTTGTGGTATATGTGTGAGTACTGTCATTTCCGGACCCATTGAATTTGACAAAGATTTTTATTTTGAACGCCGCACCTGTCTATAAGCCGCACCTGTCTATAAGCCGCAGTGAACAGTACACTGAAACTAATGAACTTTACACAGGCTTTAATGAAAGACAGTGTCTGTTACACGGCTTGTATCTAAACAGTAGCCTACCAAGAAAGTCATTGTTCACTGTCTTCCTCCTTCCTTTCACAACTATTTCTCTCAAGAGTTTTTCTTTTGGCATCGTCGTGCGTTTAAAAATCACCATCGGTGAAGCTTTTCTCCCGATGCCGTGCAGCTCAGAACACAGGTGAAGTGTGTTTTCATGCCCGGTTGTTTTCAGCGTGACGAATGATTCTCATTTCCTGTAGACAGTCCGAGTGAGCGGCAGGTCAAACGTCAGAGGAACATCATCCATATTTATGATGTGGTGCGGCCCGATTCAGTGGGAGCGCATCTGATTTAATATAAAGAGTTTCATTGGTTCACCTGAAACCGCTACGCAATTTCATTAGTCTAATGTTATGGGGCTCAGTTTTTTGGATTGAAGTTTGTGAAACCGGGAAAAACTCCGGAAAAAATCCATAAATTAGCCGCTTCGCTGTTTAAGTCGCGGGGTTCAAAACGTGGGAAAAAAGTAGCGGCTTTAAGGAGGTGTTTGGAAGTGTATAGATTTGTGAGGAGGTGTGTGGATGTGTGAGGAGGTGTGCAGATGTGTAAGGAGGTGTGTAGATGTGTGAGGAGGTGTGTAGATGTGTGAGGAGGTGTGTAGATGTGTGTACAGAAAACACACAATCGTACATACATCTATACATTCATACATTTGTTGTACATTTACACCCTCCATTATCTACTCATCCCACACACATTTACACACTCATTCACTCTCTACTCCACTCGTTTTTCTACTCATCCACACACTTCGTCACACTTCTTCTACTTATCACACAGTCATTCACACACAGTGGAATGTTTTTTTGGCTTTGCGCAGGTAGTAGAAACCTGGAGAACCCAGAGGAAGCCCATGAGAGCAAGTGAAACTTCACACACTGTAACCTGAGCCATGAGGTGGCGATTGATCTAAAAAAAAAAAAGATCTTGGATGACATTCGCTGGCTAGTGATGTCATTATTACACACACACACACAAACAATACAGCCTTTTTTTACACAGAAAGTGGTACTGAAACTCAGACTGAACATAAAAAAACAAAAACCGCCACCGCGTCCTTGATTCAGAGGTCGACCTGTTACTGATAACCTTTTTTCCATTATTTGTATAAATACAAGCTGTTACTATGGAAACAGGGTCGCATTAAAACAAGCTAATTCATAGTCACTCAGGATCGTTTGTGCATTCGTACCAAAACTGGGAACACCTTCTGACCAGTCAGATTCCAGTGTCCGACCTCATTGCGTTCCGTTTAACCTCATGACTCTTAAAGCATCCCAGAAAACACCTGATGGAAACGAAATTTCACAGTTGTAGTGTTTTGAAATGTTCTCACGCTCGCGCTTATCATCTATCCTGAACTGTGTATCTGAAGAGTGTGAGTTCTAATCCCTGCCACACCAAGATGCCACTCCTGGGGACCCTGAGGAAGGCCCTTAACCACATAGCTGTTGGGTTGTATGAATGGGATAAATGTTTGGATAAATGCATCTACCAAATGCATTTGATAAATTTATTTCATTTTGTTTCATGTAGTCAGATATGAAGCTCGTTGGACAGAATACGTCCACGTGAATTGACGTGTAAGATTAACATACTGTACGTTCATCTGTAGTAGCTGCCCGCTCAGGACTGTACCACTTTCACTCCGGGGAATAGAGTGTTGGGAAGAAGACATTTGTGCAAAAAAGAATAGTGGATAATAATAACAACAATAATAATGATGATGATGATGATGATGATGATGATGATGGTGATGATAAGTGTGTGAATGCGAACAGACGAGTTGAGATTGAGGAAGTTTCTGACGCACCATGCTCACGAGGTTGGCATTTCTACCACTGGAATTTCTTCCCTTGTGTTTTGCAGGGTTTATGTTCCCAGACTGGTTTTTGCTTCGTTGAAATTCAATTCCACATACCAGAAATGTCGGACACCCAACTTTTTCCCGACACACACATGGTTCTTCCCTAAAGTGTTAGCACAAACCTGGAGGCAAACAATTGTTTAGGACGTTTTTTGGATGCAGTCCAAGTTTTTTACTTGAACTAGGAGACCCAAGGCTTAAGTGGAAGTTATTATAGATCGCAAATGTGGAATGTGATGTTCAAAAGCAACCCTATATTCAGGTGTGCACAAACTTTCGGTCATACAGTGTGTAGTGATATAATTAACTTTTTCTTTTTTTTTTTATACCACACCAGCAGTTCGGATTTCCTTCTGTATCTCGATGTGTATTGTGGATATCAGAATATCACGATGCGATATTTCGGTCATATCGGGTTCTTCTTCTTTATGTTGCAAGGTTTCATATTATGTGATATTGTGATGTTGAGTGCTTGGATGGAATTCCCTGTGAGTTCGAGTGAAAGTGTGTATTGAAGACCCTGTTCCACGTGTCATTGTCATTCACGGCATTTAGCAGACGCCCTTATCCAGAGTGACGTACAAAAGTCTCGGTCAATGAAATTGACGTGTTCTTGCATGACACCTTGCCTTACTTTCACCCCTGAGCTCCTACATGAGTGAAGTAAACACAACTTCCTATTTCACTTTGCGTTTCTGCTGAACCATGACCTCCAACTGGAATCTCTGACTTCCCCTGCTATTCCCTGACTCGTGTGTGTGTGTGTGTGTGTGTGTGTATTCAGTTCCTCATTCCAATTCAGCAGCATTGTGTCTGACTCTGAGTCCGAGTTTTTTTCTGACATTTTGAACGAATAACAGAAAAGCAGCTGTGTGGAGGAAATGGAATTTCACACCTTACATCTGGACTCAACTCTTTTTTTTCTGACTTTTCCACCTTCATCACGAGCGAATAAAGCAGGAACAATGACGTGTTCGCACTTTGTGTGGCATATATATATATATATATATATATGATAAAAAATATTTTTTAATACAAATAATACATGCATTTATTATTAAGATATATTCACAAGAAAAGTGTTTTTACTCCCTGAAACGTCGTCTTTTATTGATTATCATAAAAATTAAAATTACCATAAAAGTGTTGCATGTTCTTTAAACATTATTTAATTAACCTTTATTTCAATTAAATTTTTTTTGACGTATTTTTTCTTGATTAATTAAATAATTAGCTACATTAAATCAACACGCCTTATTTCGGAAAAAAAAATTTTATCTGTTTTTTTAGATTATATTTCATTTGAACGGTTTAAGAATGAATTAAAAGAATTAAAAACGATAGAGAAAAAAGAATACAGCAAACGTGAATACGATTTAAACACATTTCATTGACATACATTATTTTCTTTTTTATAAAAGCATTCAATAAAAAAATCTTTAAATACAATTTTAAATGTATTAAACTTTTTAACAGCAGTAATTGAAGTAAAATAAAATAAAACAGTTTTTAAAGGAAATGTGAATATAATGTTCCTTTGAAAATACATAATTGGACAATTACTCAAAAAAAAAAAAAAAAAAAAAAAAATATATATATATATATATATATATATATATATATATATATATATATATATATATATATATATATTAATTAAAATAAATAATTATATATATATATATTTTAATTAAAGCTGTAAAGGAACCTAAAGACCTGAATTTGTTAATCATTTAAAATTAGCCAATGAATAATTTAACTCAAATAATCTTTTTTTATTATTATGTACACAATTAAATTAATAATTTTTCACATTATTCATGTATTATTATTCAATATATATATATATATATATATATATATATATATATATATATATATATATATATATATATATATATATATATATAAATTATAATATATAATAAATAATTTAATACCTGTTTTTATATCAGTATGAAAACAATGTTTCTTTAAAATAAATGATATAATTGGACCATAATTATTATATATTAAAGATCTGAAGGTTTTTTTTGCATTGGTAGTTTAATATGTCAGTGTGTCAGAGTAAGTAGGTGTGTAAAATGTGTGTAAAAATTCCAGCAGGGTGAAGGGATTTTTGCTTCTGTTCTACCTGCTTATAAATTGATCTGAGATCAGGCAGAGGTTCATTGTGAGAGATCAGAGTCAGAAACATCATCGTGCTCAGAGAGGAGGAAAAAAAACAACAAAAGAAGAAGAAGAAGAAGAAGGTAGATTTTTCTTCAGTTTTATTAGAAATGCTCTTTGGATATTTCAGTTTTATTTGATCTGAACTTCATGAATCTCTGTGCAGTGCATAATCGGATTTCTTTGCCTGTTTAGATGAATATGATTCTCCTAAAGGTCTTTGCTCTACATCTAACCCTCCTTCACATCGGGGACGCCAACAAGTTCAGGGTCATCAAACCGAACGGTGATCATAAGCTTTATTTTATTCTATTTGAAAGGTTTGGAATTAGATCAGGTTCAGGCAATTTTAGGTGTTGAAACTTCAAAGCTGTATTTAGGTGTAGAAATATTTTAAATGTAAAAATATAGAATATAAAAAGAAAAAGCTTGGAATATTGTTGAAGATAAAAAGATCTAAACGAATCCATAGTTTCATATTCAGGATGTTTTAGGCACAAAATGGAAATGGTGTACTGACCAGATACAGTAGATGTATAATATATATATATACATATACATACACACACACACACACACACACACACACACACACACACACACACACAACATTTCCAAAAGTTTGTGGACACCTTACCATAAGATTGGCGAAGATTCCATTCAGCCAAACGGGTGTTAGTAAAGTCAGGTACTGATGTAGGTGAGGTGAAGTGATTCATTCCAAAAGTGTTGAATCAGGATGAAGCTCCAATGCAGGAGATCTTCCACAAACTTCTAACCCATGGAGAACAGATCTTTAAAGAGTTTGCTTTGTGCACAAGAGCATTGTCATGGTGGAGTTTTGGGTCTCCAGGTTCAAATAAAGAGAAAAACATTCTTTATTATGGTGTGCCTCCAACGTTGTGGGAACAGTTTGAAGAAGAACCACATATGGCTGGAAAAATCAGGAGTCTCAATACTTTTGGTGAAACCGCGTATCTCGAATTATGTTTGTTTTAGTTATTGCTTTGGAGGTAAATGGAAACCCGATGAAACAGAAGACCTCGGTCGTCCTGAGTTGTGGCGATCAGTTCGATAACTCTGAGATCCACTGGAGGAAAAATCAGGAGAAGATCGATGTGAAGGGGAACCGTGTAGAAGTGAGCATCGAGGCCATGCTGGGGGGAAACTTCACCTGCCACGAGGAATCAGGAGACGTCCTGAACCACACGCTGGTGCTGGTCAGCCCACTCGACTTCGACAAGGCCATTCTGCTGCGCAATGATGATAAAGGTAACTGGGGAAAAAACTCAAAAATGATTTACAGTGCCTTCCATAAATCTTGGCACCCCTATGAATTCATATGATACAATTCAATTCCAGTTTGTTTCTTTTGTGATTTCCACAATTGAAATTGTCTCAAAGCAGCTTTGCAGAATGTCAGAATTATGTGTTTTTACCCCGTATTTATATTCAAAACGTAAAAATTTTTAACTACATAAAACTTAAATTGAATATTTTTTATTTGAAGTATATTCCAGTTGATATTGTACATTTTAAGTACACGTGACTACGTTCAGCTTTGACTTCCTGTTTCACAGGAGTGTAAATATAATGTAACACCAAAGCCAAATTCCCTTAGTCATCCACCAGACTGAGTCTTCAAAAGGTCGTTGAACTTCAGAGAATAAGAAGTGACTACTAGAAAATAGCAGAAGCATTGAATATGCTTGTTTTCAGCAACAGGCCAATGATTAATCATTAAATTGTGCTGGAAATTTTATCCAGGAAGTGTTCTTCTATTCTTTATATTTACCAAAAGGGCCAATATTAGTGACTTATAGTGATTTTTAGCTAGCATTTGAAATGTTAAACCCCGGCCCATAAGTACCCGAATTGATGCTAGTCAAGAAAATGGCTTCATATAGCTAGCTGTAGCTAGTTAGCATATTTGTAACGTTGCTTATTAGCATGATTTTAGTTTTTTTTAGTGGTCATGTCTTCTACAAAGTTAAAAGGTGGTAAAGGAGAAAATACTTTTATATCTTTTCTGCACTCCAGTAATTTTTATGTAATTTAAAAAACAAAACAAATAGAAACATGAGGAATAGCTATATTATTATATTATTATATATTTTTTTATTATTATTTAATAATATTAATATGATCTTTCTTCCTTTTTTTTAATTTACCCTAGAATTTGTCACATGCGTCGCTAGAAACTACAGCGGCCCGTTCCACTGCTCATGGAAGTGGGATCCTATAAGGAACGGAGTTGTGGTGTTCTTCAGTGCTTCCCGGTGAGAAACTCTGAAAATATCTTCTCCGGTTTATTAAGTTTTTTTATTCGGCCTCCTGCTCAACTAAACGTTCATCCTCAGGAACTCGAACACGCTCAAATGCTCTCTGGACGCCGATAACGCAGGACTGACGTGTGAGGATCTGCAGTGCCCGTTCTCTGAGGAGGTGACCCGCATCAACCTCACCCTGCTGGTCCGGAACCAGTACCGCTTAGAGGAACACCAGAGCCAAATTCCTTAGTCATCCACCAGACTGAGTCTTCAAAAGGTCGTTGAACTTCAGAGAATAAGAAGTGACTACTAGAAAATAGCAGAAGCATTGAATATGCTTGTTTTCAGCAACAGGCCAATGATTAATCATTAAATTGTGCTGGAAATTTTATCCAGGAAGTGTTCTTCTATTCTTTATATTTACCAAAAGGGCCAATATTAGTGACTTATAGTGATTTTTAGCTAGCATTTGAAATGTTAAACCCCGGCCCATAAGTACCCGAATTGATGCTAGTCAAGAAAATGGCTTCATATAGCTAGCTGTAGCTAGTTAGCATATTTGTAACGTTGCTTATTAGCATGATTTTAGTTTTTTTTAGTGGTCATGTCTTCTACAAAGTTAAAAGGTGGTAAAGGAGAAAATACTTTTATATCTTTTCTGCACTCCAGTAATTTTTATGTAATTTAAAAAACAAAACAAATAGAAACATGAGGAATAGCTATATTATTATATTATTATATATTTTTTTATTATTATTTAATAATATTAATATGATCTTTCTTCCTTTTTTTTAATTTACCCTAGAATTTGTCACATGCGTCGCTAGAAACTACAGCGGCCCGTTCCACTGCTCATGGAAGTGGGATCCTATAAGGAACGGAGTTGTGGTGTTCTTCAGTGCTTCCCGGTGAGAAACTCTGAAAATATCTTCTCCGGTTTATTAAGTTTTTTTATTCGGCCTCCTGCTCAACTAAACGTTCATCCTCAGGAACTCGAACATGCTCAAATGCTCTCTGGACGCCGATAACGCAGGACTGACGTGTGAGGATCTGCAGTGCCCGTTCTCTGAGGAGGTGACCCGCATCAACCTCACCCTGCTGGTCCGGAACCAGTACCGCTTAGAGGAACACCAGAGGACTTTCTTCATTCATGACATCAGTAAGAGCTGATATTTTTTTTATAAAACTGCATAAAGTATTAAAGATGCATACAATAATAAAAAGGGGAACTATTACAGTGCTACAACAGTACTATTATGGTACTACAACAGTACTATACTGCTACCATTCA
This sequence comes from Silurus meridionalis, assembly GCF_014805685.1. Lineage (NCBI taxonomy): Eukaryota > Metazoa > Chordata > Actinopteri > Siluriformes > Siluridae > Silurus > Silurus meridionalis. The sequence continues at coordinate 23,149,613 of NC_060898.1, read as the reverse complement.
TTAGTACTTTCAGATTTCCTTTAAAAAATCTAATCTACAAGAAAAAGACAATAATGTTCCAGTTTTTATGTCATTTTTTAAATGGTCACATTTTGATATTAAAAAAGTGTAGAATTTTGTAATAATTTATTTTAATAAATTTATTACTATTTTATTTATTTCTTAATTTTTTCTTAATTTATTACAAATTTTGTACCTTTAGAAGTCCTTTAAAGCTTTAATCTAAAATTGTATAATTTATTTGTATTACTTATTTTAAAAGCATCTTCAGGTCTTCTTTAAAGTCTTAATAAAAAAAAAACATGGTCCAATGATCAGATTTCTTTAAAGTCAGACGATATTCACATTTCTTATTAATCTTTTGTTGGTTAATATTTTTAAAATAATAAAATTACTTTTCTACTCGTATAATTGAATCGCTCTTCACAGTGCAGAGATTTGATTGTTGGGTAATGTAGTGACATCACATGACGTCTTTGTCCCCGCCCCTACTAAAATGAATAATAGGGAACATGGACATGTGACCTGTTAGAACACTCGTCTTACTGAGAAGAATTCATCTTGTGCTTTGGATCGAGAAAGAAGAGCATCTGTTGAGGAACTTCTAGTATTTTCTTGCTAACACGAACCGTTAAAAAGAAGTGTTGATTAAAAAGCGGTCTTTAAAAATGTACCATACTTATCATGATCAGATGTACAGATTTAGTATCTTTAGGGTTCCTTTACAACTTTTTTTTAAGATCTAATCATGAGAAGAACATTAATATTCGAACTTGGAGTGATGGAGTTCTTGTGAGTGGAAAAGCACTGATGGCTGATGCTGAGGATCGTCTAAACATGAACATTGACAACCTAAGGATACAGGACATGAGATTACTGTGGACAGTTACATTTAGGAACCATGCAGATGGGATTAAGGGTTCAGAACTACAATTTTCTTCAACAGTTTTACAAAAAGTCAAAAGTTGACAATTCAAGCAATGATAAAACTATAATGAATAAACATCTGGTGTCTAGATGAGGATGAAGTTCTCTTTTGAGTCTGGTTCCTCTCAAGGTTTCTTACTCACGAAGTTTAAGGGAGTTTTATTCTTCACTGTTGTCATTTAAAACATGCTGTTGTACGAGTGGGCCAAGTTTCATGTTTATTTATTTTTATCATCTTTAAAACCTAACACCTAAAAAATGACACTTTTCACCCCAAATAAGCAGGAGAATGTTCATGCTTATGGTTCATTCCAAATCCTGACTAGATTTTTTCCCCTCATCCAGTCAAACCAGGAAAAGTCGACATCACCAAAGCTGAGAATGACGCGTTCGAGTGGAAAATCCCAAAAACGTGGAACCAGCCATGTTCGTTCTTCCCTCTGCGCTACGAAGTGAAAGTGGTGTCACATCGCAAGGAGTGTGAAGAGACGTCAGGTGAAGGAAACCATTCAGAGGTGAGCACATGTTCTAGACCAGGGGGGGTTCAAGCTTTTCCACAAAGGGCCGGTGTGGGTGCAGGTTTTCATTCTACCACCAGTCAGAAAGTAAGACATTTAACAGAAAAACCAAACGTCTGACTTGTTTTAGAACCACTACGTGAGCGAGACACATTATAAAGTGATCGGAAGAAAGAGTTATACGTTCTGTGTGAGAGCTCAGGACTCCTTCACCAACAAAGTCTGGAGCGACTGGAGCCAGCACAAGTCAGTACCCACGTTACAATCATCTTTATTTAATAGCAAACGTAAGATCTGGTTTCTAATCTTCTCTTTCCTTCACCAGGGTCATGAAACAAAAGTCGAGAAAATAAAAAGGTAAATAATGACATCCCCAAGTAAAAGCCATGGATTTCTTTACAGTATTATATTACAGTGTGTATTAATATATTTCAAACAGAGCAAGAAGTAACCTTCCAACTTTTTTTTTCCAGGATATTTTCATCATGACATCAGCAAATGAGATTTCTGAAGTTGTTTTATTACTTTTATACTGTGACGATTTGATATTTATTATTTATTAAAGAACGACACATCAGCAACCTTTCTTCTCGTCTTCCTTGACACATGATTAAATCACACGAGCCAAAGATCCTGAATGTTCAATGTCCTGAAAGTTTCCAGACAATCTCACGCTGGGAAAGAATCACGTCTAGCCTGCTAACGTTAGCGAACACGTTCATGAGCTCGTGAATATTTCACACCAGTCATTGTGATCGAGTTGTTACTATAGAGACGGACTAATTATATCGTATATCAGTCAACCTCCTGTTTTTCTCTTTGATTGAGATGAAGCTTGTTACATATGAGGCTCTACATTTACTGTTATAACGAGCTCCACTCTTCTGGGAAGATGTTCCACTAGATTTTGTGGGGATTCATTCAGCTACAAGGATGTGTGTTAGTAAAGTCAGGTAGTGATGAAGGTGAGAAGGTGAGGAGGTCTGGAGTTCAGTCAGCGTTCACATTCATCTCAAAGGTGTTTAGTAGGCTTGGAGCTCTAAAGCAGGAGATCTTCCACTCTAACCAATGGAAAGCAGATCTTCATGGAGCTGGTTTTGTGCACAGGGGCATCATCATGCTGAAACATGTTTTGACCTCCTCTAATTTTTTTTATATAAATAAATAAAAAGCAACAGCTCTGCATTATTAAACAAAAAAAACACTCCCATTCAAACCTCTTTACAAAATCGTAGTTTTTTTTTATTGTTATTTCGTCTCCACTCGCATCCTCACGCTCCACGCTCACGTCACGAGGTGAAGTCACACGCTTTGTTACATACGCAAAAAAAACAACAATGTACTAAAAAAGTCAGTCCTCGAAAACAAAAGCAAATTCTTTGTACAGTAAAAAAAAAAAAAAAACACAAACCAACAAAAAAACTAAACAAAACATAAATGGACAAACAACACCGAACAGAGGTGAAGAAAATGAACGAATGATCACACAAATGACAAAATTCTATAATAAATACCAGGAACAGAGTTTTAATAAACCTGTAGATACTTCTGCAGCTCCAAACGTCAAAATCAGAGAGAGAGAGAGAGAGAGAGAGAGGAATAGAGAGCAAGAGAGAAAAGAGGAATAGAGAGCAAGAGAGAGAGAGAAAAAGTGGAATAGAGAGAGAGAGAAAGAGAGGAATAGAGAGCAAGAGAGAGAGAGAGAGAGAGAGAGAGAGAGGAATAGAGGAATAGAGAGCGAGAGAGAGAGAGAGAGAGAGAGAGAGAGAGGAATAGAGAGCGAGAGAGAGAGAGAGAGAGAGAGAGAGAATAGAGAGCAAGAGAGAGAGAGAGGAGAGAGAGAGAGAGAGGAATAGAGAGCGAGAGAGAGAGAGGAATAGAGAGAGAGAGAAGAGAGAGAGGAATAGAGAGAGAGAGAAAGAGAGGAAAATAGAGAGCGTGAGAGAGAGAGAGAGAGAGGAATAGAGAGAGAGAGAGAGAGAGGAATAGAGGCGAGAGAGAGAAGAGAGGAATAGAGGCGAGAGAGAGAAGAGAGGAAAATAGAGAGCGTGAGAGAGAGAGAGAGAGAGAGGAATAGAGAGAGAGATTATTGCAGGAGTTTTATTGTTTATTATATTGTTTAGTTTGTGTTTTTCCTCTTTGTTGTTTGTTTCACTCGTTATATTTTTTGGTTTGTTATTGTCTTTGAGAGAATGAAAATGGAGGAAAGATGATGAGAAGAGAAGGAAAAATGGGATGAAGATGAAAAGAGAAACAGAGGATGAGGATGAAGATGAAGGATGAGGATTGGGAGAGAAAATAAGGATGAAGAAAGAGGAGAGAGATAAAAAAAAAAAAAAGAAATGGTGAAGGATGCAGAAAGGAGGAAGATAAAGAGAGAATGGGAAGAGGAGGATGAAGAATGGATGACTGGTCGGCTCATGCTACAGTTGCTGCTTGTTTATTCAGGACACGTGTGTATCTTTAATACCTTTCCAGAATGGTGGGAGTTAAAGAGAGAGAAATAGGGAGAAAGGGAGAGAAAGAGAGAGAGATGGAGAGAGGATGAAAATGTGTTGGTGAGGGTTTGTAGAATCCAGCATCACTTGTTCTTGAAGATGAACGCTCCAGCTGCTTCATTGGTTCTGCTTCTTTGAGAGAAACCTGCAGGGGGCAGAGGTGAACATCATCATCTTCATCACTATTATTATCATCATCATCATCATCATCACATCATCAGTTTTAGTTCAGAACAAGAGATTTATCTTTGTACCAGTTTGTTATTATTCACAGCTTCGCCACATCACTTCCTGTTTTTATTTATCTGTTTATAGTTTTTGAGGACTGAATTTGTTGCTGCATAAAAAAAAAAAAAAAAAAAACAGGAACTAATGATTTTATTGGTCATTTTTAAAACCAAGCATTTCTTTCGTTTTCTCGTTTATTTTTCCTTCTTTTCATTTTTGGTTTCATGTTCACGCTGTTTATTTTGAGGAAAACATTTCTGTGGCGTTTCACGTGAGATTTTTTTCGCTTCACGTGATGTGCACACGTCACCTTTCCCAGTGCTTGTGGTTGAGAGCTGAGAAGTCGTCCAACTTGGCGATCTCCTTCAGGTAGTGAGACAGTTTCAGAAGCTCCTTGTCTTTCTCTCGGTTTAAGTGCGCCTTCATGAACGGTCTGATCTACACACACACACACACACACACACACACACACACACACACACACACACACACACACACACACACACACACACACACACACACACACACACACACACACACAGGGGGAGTGTGTTATTTTGCGTATCTGAGATGTATTCATATGAACTTCTTTATCCCCCTCTGTACCTTCAGGCCGTTCTGCGGGTTCATGAGGAAGTTCCTTCCGATGTCGTCGAACATGATGGTGTTCTTCCTGCTGTAGAACTCGCCGTACTTCCCCCAGATCACACCGAGCGGCTTCACCTGAACACAAACACACGTGGATACGTGACACAATCGACTTTACACTGTTGCGTAAACGTGCTTGTGACCGTAAGATACACATCTGCTTCTGAAGTGGCGGAAAGTACAACATTTCACGAACGATATTCCAGACGCTTTTATCTTCACAACTCAACAACACGTCTGTGTTCTTTTTTTTTTCTTTCAACAGAAATGGTCAAAACAATTATTTATATTGATTTTTTTTTTTAATATGGCCGTCAACACGCAATCTGCAATCATCATTAAAACAATGCAGATGTTGATTGCACATTGTTTCACCTTTTATACTGAAAAAGCTTTCAAATGTCTAAATTAAAGACAGTGTTTCTAAAAGTACAATTTTAATACATAAAGACCCTGAATAAGGGTTTTATATAATTATAATAAGCAAAACATCTTATTTTTAGAAATTAATTTTTTGTATCTAATTCATTAATGATCAAAATAATCGTGAATTGCAGCCCTACATTATAACAAATCAAAACAAATTACCAAAAAAAAAACAAATAAAAAAATTTTATATTTTATGATAAAACTGAATCTGTCTCACAATGCGATCCGAAACGATCCTATACAGTATCATACGATACAATCTGATCTGACAGTCCAATGCAGTATGATATAATCTGATATTAAATACAATATGATACAATACTATCTGATATGATTCCAAATGACACTCTGATAAGATTCGATCTGATACGGTCTGATCTGATACTATTTGATCTGATACTATACGGTCTGATATGATACTATACGGTCTGATCTGATACTATATGGTCTGATATGATACAGTCTCATACTATATGATACTATACAGTCTGATCTGATACTATTTGATCTGATACTATACGGTCTGATCTGATACGGTCTGATACTATATGATAAGATATGGTCTGATCTGATACTATACGGTCTGATATGATACTATATGATCTGAAACTATATGATACTATACGGTCTGATCTGATACTATACGGTCTGATACTATATGATAAGATACGGTCTAATAACTATATGATCTGATACTATACGGTCTGATCTGATACGGTCTGATACTATATGATAAGATACGGTCTGATCTGATACTATACGGTCTGATCTGATACTATTTGATCTGATATGATACGGTCTGATCTGATACTATACGGTCTGATCTGACACTATATGATCTGATACGGTCTGATACTATTTGATCTGATACAGTCTGATCTGATACTATTTGATCTGATACTACATGATATGATACGGTCTGATCTGATACTATATAATCTGATACTATACGGTCTGATACTATATGATAAGATACGGTCTAATTTGATACTATATGATCTGATACTATTTGATCTGATACGATCTGATACTATACGGTCTGATATGATACTCTTTGATCTGATACTATATGATTTCAGCAAAATGGTGCGAAAAACTAAAAACATCCAGTGTAGAAAAGAAAGAAAACTTTACTTCACCTCCACGACGCCTCTCTTAGGAGTGTGAACTGTGATCATGGCCCCACTATCCAGCATGAAGGTGATCTTGTAGTTAGGGTTATCCGACACACCCAGCTCCTGGAATAAACACACACACACACACACACACACACACACACACACACACACACACACACACACACACACACACACACACACACACACACACACACACACACACACACACACTTTCTCAGTCTGTCATTTTTTGAAAACCTTTAATGATGTAAAAGATTTACATACTTTCATTTTGGCCTCGATCCACTTCATGCTTGTCGCAGCTGCATGCGGAGAAAAATATTTATTTTAAAGTTTGTTTAAAGGAAAAATCAACGTTACGTGACCCTTATGGCCAAAACTATTGGTACACCTGCCTTTTCCACACATATGTGTTTCTTCCCCAAACATTTACCACAAAGAGGAACTAGGAGAACCTAACCTGTTCCAGCATGTTTTCTGACATTTTTTCCCCACATTTAGTTCCCATGTGCTGTTATAATGAGCTCCACTCTTCTGGGAAGGTGTTCCACTACATTTCGTGGAGATCTACAGGTGTGTTAGTATAGACGGGTAGTGATGTAGGTAAGAAGCTGAGGAAGTCTGGGGTCAGTGTTCACATTCATTTTGAAGGTGTTTACGGTTGGAGCTCTACAGCAGGAGATCTTCCACTCCAACTTATGGAAAGAAGGAACATCCAAAGACGTCTTTTACAAGTGTGTGCCTCCAGTTTTGTGGGAACAGTTTGGGGAAGAACCACATATGACTGGAAAAGCCAGGTGTCCCAATACTTTTGGTGTATTTGGCCGTGTAGTGTTTTTATATATATTTATTCTCTTAATAACGGGTTCACGTGTTCAAGTCTAAAAACGTAGAAAGGTGATCCTCATGGTGATGTGAAAAGCTCGAGAGATCTTGCACACTCACACCAGATGACGATGTCGTAGTCTTCGTACGCAGACGTGAGGAACTCGTGGAGGAACGGCCTCATGAGCTCCTGCCCCGTCTCAGCACACGACTTGTGATCTGAGGAGAGTCAAATATATTTACAATGAGAAGTGAATACAGAAAAAATACTGTATATTGTAAAAGAAGATCAGGAAAGATCAGGATGTTTACGGAGATCACGGCCTGAAACCAAACCAGAGGCAAGAAACTTAATAAATGTCTTCAAAATGATTTCCGTAAACTGTGATTTTAATACATTTGTTAAGCAACTGCAGAAATACGTGTGTGTGTGTGTACAGATGTATACAAGAAGATAAGATAGATAGATAGATAGAGACAGACAGACAGACAGACAGACAGACATTTCATTCCGTCTCACCAAACAGCGTGTAATCGACATCTAAGACGAGTAACCTCTTCCCCTCCCGAGGTGGGTTCATCTCCTCCACTCTGTAGTCTTTGATGCGGCGGGTGATCTTCGCCAGATTCTCCTCTCTGCATACAAACGTAACGTTCGGGTATAAACAGGAGGAAAAGTGTAAAAATGTGACGTCTCTGCTGTTAAACGTATTCATTCGACGCACCTGTTCTCCACCTCGATCACTTCCTCTTCAATATCAAAGTCATTGATGACGTCGTCGCTTTCGGGAGGAGGAGCCAAGATGTCTTCCTTCAGGGGTATTGGGAATGGGGTGGGGTGGAGCAAGAAGGGTGGGTTGTAGCAGGAGGGGCGTGGTGGGTGTGTAGCAAGGGGGGCGTGGGGTGTAGCAAGGGGTGCGGTAGGGGTGTAGCAAGGGGAGGCCGGATTGGGGTGGTGGGTGTGTAGCAGGGAGGGTGCGGTAGAAGTGTAGCAAGGGGTGCAATAGGGGTGTAGCAAGGGGGCGGGATTGGGTCGGTGGGTGTGTAGCAAGAGGGGCGTAATAAGGGAGGTGGGGTGTAGCGGGGGCAGGATGGGGTGTGGTTGAGGTGTAGCAGGGAGGAATGCGGTGGGGTGTAGCAGGGTGGGAGGGAGGGAGGGGTGTAATGGGGTGGCAAAAATCAAACAAATTACAAAACTACACACAAAAAAGCTATACGACATTTTTAGACAATCGCCATGGCAATAAAAATGATTACAGCAGCAAATCGGTGAATTCTTGAGATTTTACAAAGTGTGAAGAAATCATACCAGACTTTCCTCTCTGCTGCCCATCATCATAATCTTAGTGTTGGGTTTGAGCTTCAGGACTCCGAGCTTCATGCCATCATCAGCTGGTTTACCTGCAAAAACAAATTCATACATCTGATCTTCTCAGTTTATAATCTGCTTTTCTGCACAATTCAGTGAAGAGGATTCGACTGAAGACGTATTGTTTCCGTGCTTGTCTCCGCCTAGTCAGCAGCTCCTGACCCCTCAGACTGCTTCAGGTTCTGGGAGATGAAATCGTCTCTTATAATTGGTTAAAATCAAGCAAGTCGCTGGAGGATGGAGGACACGAGCTGGTAGCAACGCAAATGATATCATCCTGTGTACAATTCAAACCTTTATAGAATTGAATAAACACTAATCATAGGCAACGCTGTAGGAACCTCTGTAGGTACCTCTGATCTTCAAGCCCAGCAGTTTCTGGCGTTCGGGTAGGACTCCCGTGAGAGATTTAATGGACTGTTTCAGGTCCAGGACGGTGTCATCTTCAGACAAAGCGCTGATGGAGTACTCCTGTCCTCCCCACTTTATTATCACAGGTAGAGACATGATGTGAAAATCTGCAGGAGGAAAAGAACTGCACTGTAAATCCACATTATAATGAGATGCACATGTAGATGTTTTCCTGTTAGAAAATTATACCGTTTTGCAGGATGCTGGATCAGGGTTTAGAGGCAGGTTTTCACCTGAGCACACCAGCACACTCTCAAAATCTAAATATACAAATTATATTCAATATAATACCATAAAACCTGAACAAATCCCTGGGAAAAACACCGAGACACTCCTATTCCGGAGTTATTTTTTAAATACTGGGCTTTACTTTATAAAAACGTGTCCACTTTTCCACAGAAACAGAGGATTTTAGTGTAAAAATCACTATAATTCCTCCAAAGTGACAAAGAAACCTGAGCTCATTGTAGGGACATTAGTGCAGAGCTAGCTACCGGCTCAATCCCAAACAGCACCGTTTAGCATATCAAGTGCACTACATAGGGTACAGAAGACACGTTTACTTCCGTATACAAAGCGCACACAGGGAGTGAAACAGGATGTGATTCGGGACACAGCCGCTGTTTCATGCTCACCGTTAAAGCGGGAACGTGCCGAAGACTTGAGCGACTACAATTTCTAATGTTATTTAAATTAACAATAATATTATTGTTGTTATTATTATTGCAGTTGATGGGTTTTTTTTGCAGTTGTGGTATTACTTACATCAAACAGTGTTCATTCTCTAGCCTTTCATTGATCACCTTCTTCTTCGACCTGCTTCAGTCCGCATTTATGTATTGCTACCTGAACTCCACAGCGCCACCTTCGGCCTGGATAAGAATTACATTTAGAGCAATTTCAGGACATTAAAAAAAAAAAAAAAAACTTAACGTGATTAAATGAGATAAGACATTTTTTTAGAGACCAAACTCAGTAAACACATTAATAATAAAACATACAAATGTACAGACAAGACACATGAGTCCAAAATCATATCACATATATAATATCAAACAAATAAATTGCACTAGGTAATATTGCACAGTTTAAATGAGTCAGAGAAGTATGTGAGGGTGGTGCAGGACATGTATGAGGACAGTGTGACAGCAGTGAAGTGTGCAGTAGGAACCACAGACTGGTTCAAGGTGGAGGTTGGACTGCATCAAGGATCGGCTCTGAGCCCTTTCCTGTTTGCAGTGGTGATTGACAGGTTGAAGGATGAGGTCAGACAGGAGTCTCCATGGACTATGATGTTTGTGGATGATATTGTGATTTGTGGTGAGAGTAGAGAGCAGGTTGAGAAGAGCCTGGAGAGGTCAGGGTACATGCTGGAAAAAAGGGGAATGAAAGTCAGTAGGAGTAAGACAGAGTACATGTGGAGAAGGTGGAGGAGTTCAGGTACCTGGGGTCAACAGTGTAGAGTAATGGAGAGTGTGTTAGAAAAGTGAATAAAAGAGTGCAGGCAGGGTGGAGTGGGTGGAGAAGAGTGATAGCAGGAGTGATTTGTGATAGAAGAGTATCTGTGAGAGTGAAAGGGAAAGTTTATAGGACTGTGGTGAGACCTGAGATGTTGTATGAATTAGACACAGTGGCATTGAGTAAAAGACAGGAGGTGGAGCTGGAGGTTTTCGTTTGGGAGTGATGACGATGGACAGGATTAGAAATGAGTTTATTAGAGGGACAGCACATGTAGGACGTTTTGGAGACAAGGTGAGGGAGGTGTGATTGAGATGGTTTGGACATGTGCAGAGGAGGGACATGGGGTATATCAGTAGGAGAATGCTGAGGATGGAGACACCAGGAAGGAGGAAAAGAGGAAGACCAAGGAGGAGGTTTATGGATGTGGTGAGGGAAGACATGCAGGTAGTTGGATGTGAAAGAGGCAGATGTAGAGGACAGGGGGGTATGGAGACGGATGATCCGCTGTGGCGCCCCCTAATGGGAGAAGCAGAAGGTAGAACAAGAAGAAAATACAGTATTACCAGTGTGAATGATGACTGGTTCACTGGGAGCAGCTCTGATTGTAAAGTCTAAAAGCAGCAGGAAGAAAAGACCTTCGGTATCATTTCCTTCAGACACTTGAGGTGTAACAGTCACTAAAAAAGCTGCTCAGAGATGAAACTGTTTAATACAGGAGGTAAGAGTCGTTCTCCCTCAATAATGACAGTTTAGCTACCATTTTCCTTTACAGTGTTCAGGCAAATCCACAGAACTAAGCTAAACTTCCTAATACATTTTTCCAAAATCTTCCTTCCTTTGAGGCCACCACAGAGTCAAAAAAGGTCTTCAGTAGCATTTCCTGCTCTCTTCAGCAGAAAGAGTCTGCTCTGTCCTTTCTTATAAATTGCATCTGTATTATCTGTCCAGTTCAGTTTGCTGTTCAGATGTCATGTCCTAGTTTATCTATATTAATGATATATTTTGGGGGACGAGGACTCAAAATAATTAGAGGAATTATGGAAAATCTGTACAAAATGTACTCAAGGATATTTTACCCAATTACATGATGTGGTTGTAGTTTTAATAATTTATTGAAGTCGAGTAATAAAGATCACTTCTTCTCCATGGACCCCATGTAAAAAAAACAAAAACAAACAAACACTGTAGTTCCCCCTTCAGTTGTATTTCCACGCTTCACCACTAGAGGGAGATTCACAGTTTTCCTCTGCTGGAGCTACCCATCGAGGAAGTGCAACTTTTACACACAGTTGGTGTTAAGAAAGGATTCCTATTCAGTTGCAATTCCACGCTTCACCACTAGAGGCAGACATACAGTTTACCAAGCAACGACAAGCTACCTATGACATCACAGTGCACTGTCCTCCATCAAGAGTATAAAAGGCCAGAACAATCTGGCGAGTACAATCCCCTGATCAACGCACACCAGAAAGTGGAAATCCTTATATGGTCCTTCGAGTTAAAGAGGAAAACTTCCTATCATTTGGTCCTTCAAACCGGATAAGTGTCTGCCTCTAGTGGTGAAGCGTGGAAAACAACTGAATAGGAATCCATTCTTACAGTTGAAGCGTTTATATTTCTACATTAGTTCTTTGATTGTCCTGAATATGGGTGACCCTGTGGAAGTGTACACAGACCGGCTACACAACCAGGTTAGTTTTTTTATTTCAATCGATATCATTTTCATAAATAAAGACGCTGTATACGCTTCTGCATGTGCTCCAGCGTGTATAACAGAAACTGATGTAACCCGGGTTCAATCCCAAATCACTTCCTCCTTACTATACTAGTGCACTACGGAGGACGGAAAGAACGCGCTGTGGTGCAGCCTACCTAGTGTACTAGGCGCTAATTTGGGATTGCGCCGCACAACGCTTGCAATCTAGCGAAAGACTTGTAGCTTTGGAGTATAAAAGGCAAGATATTTATTAAAAAATACAAAGAAACCCAATATATTTCTTTATCTGACGCTACAGAATGTTGTTTCGTAACAAATTAAATATCAAACATAAAAAGCTGACCTTTTTTTCTTCGCTTTAGGAGCCGGTTTTAGAGTTCCGTACTCGGTAGTGTGTAAGAGTAGTACGCATGTAAATAGAGGATTATGATGAGCGCGTACTATTTAGTGCGCTAGTATTAAAGGTTAGATTTTTGCACAGGCCTTTTTACAAGCTCTAAAAGGAAAACAAAATCCACTGATTAGGAATAAAGATTAAATTTAGTGAAACTGAGACTTTTTTTTAAAGTTTTTAATTTTTTTAACGGTGTGAATATATATTTATTTATATATGTCTATTTTTCAGAATGGGATTTCTTCTATAGAAGCCTGAATTTTTAGATATTTTAATAATAGTATTAATAATGATGATTTTTTTTTTAGATAAAAAATCTATTATTTTTAGATCTTCTATTAAGCTACGGATGTTCATGATCAGAATTCAATAATCAGAAGTGGAAATCTTATTTATACGTATGTTTTGTTTGATGTATTGTACTTAACTACATTTTAAATCATATCTGTTACTGAGTAAAAAGAATTGAGGGATGGAAAAAAGGAAGAAATGCAAATTGATTGATTGATCAGACAGACATCAGACATCAGTGATTCAGACCCAGCTGAAAGCGAAATGGCGTCAAATCGAAAGTTGTTTAGTGCGTGCCTGAATCCTGAATATTCATAGTTCACATAACTCAAGTTCTGGATCGTAGTGAAAAAAGTGTAAAAAAAAAAAAACCCTAAATTATTAAACTTGTTCATTTATAAATGAGCGACATTTTACTTGAGTAGATTTTTAGACCAATAATTTTGCTTGTATTTCAGTAAAAAAATCATTGCGGTAACAGTAATTTTACTAAAGTAGAATATGTTGTTTCTCTTTCCACCTCTGGAAATGAGATATTCTTCTCCCGTTTGGTCTTCACGGTGTATGAAAGGAGTCAAGTCAACAAGCTTTTATTGTCATTTCAACCGTATATATCTGACGCAGAACGCAGTGACATGAAACAACGTTCCTCCTGAACCCTGTTGCTACATACAACAACACTCGCAGAAAACACAGGGCCGAGGACTAGTGAGTGTCCTCAACACATAAAGTGCATCATGTGCAACCTGGTGCAAACGGTGCAGAGACAGACAGCGCAGAGACAGACAGCGCAGAGACAGACAGCGCAGAGACAGACAGCGCAGAGACAGACAGCACGAGACAGACAGTGCAAAGACAAATACACAAAACACAAAATAGCGCCCCCAGTAAACCTGTTGTATTTTGCACACTGCGGTGTGTAAAAGATTAACGAGAACATTGTAAGTAACAAAAATGTAAACAAAATGTTGTGCAAAAGAGCAACAGCAGCAATCCAGAAAAAGTTTTTGGAATTTGTAGTAATGAAGTGATGTAGTGTGAGTGGTGCTGAAGACATGGATGGGTAAAGGTTGTGCAGATCGGTCACACAGGTGTGTGTGTGTGTGTGTGTGTGTGTGTGAGTTTCAGTTCTTAAGGGAAAAACTGTTACACAGTCTGGATGTGAGGCCCGAATGCTTCGGAACCGCTTCCCTGATGGCAGGAGGGTGGAGAGTGTGTGTGTGTGTGTGTGTGTGTGTGTGTGAGGAATGTATGAGGGGTGTGTGGGGAATTCCCAGGGTAAATAAAAAGGTCTACATCTCACAACCATAAACTCCAGCAGCGATGAGCAGTAGGTGGAAACAAGGACAGAGTTCTGTGTTGATGTAAACACACAGACCGCCGCCGCGAGTCTTACCGCACAGCCACGTCTCAGTCAACACAAAGACGCAGCAGTGTCTGTACTCACGCCAAGTTGACACTTATAAAGGTATAACGTTTCTGGTGCTTTTTCTGACAGGAAAAGGAGATCCAGGCTCTCTGGGCTGTGGTAAAAAACCTGAAGAAGGAGGCGGATTCCTCGTCACCGGCCCTGGAAGAGCTCAGGGACGAGAACGCCAAGCTGAAATATCGCCTGAACATCCTCAAAAAGGTAAGAGCTCTATAGTCATGGATCGAGTATTTCTCAAGGTTGTATCAGACCATGCTTCCTTGTTTGGCTGTTAAATTTAAGAGAGAAAAGAGAGTTCTTTAGCTCTCGGATGCTTTCACTTTTTAAATGAAGACGGGATCAGTCGCTCTGACGTAACCACTCATTTCACAAGACGGACATTTCAAGAAACGCTGGACGTCATGAGGAAAAATCACCAAAACATTGTTACACTTTTTAATGAGCTGTTTTTATTTGCACATTTTCCTTCATTTCAAATCCTCAGTAAAACTGTAATGCATATCAAGAACGCAGGAAATCCTGGGGTGATGTGATGAGGTGAATATCGATGCTTCTGCTGGAGATGATGTATGTGGAGATGCAGTTGTGGCTCCAGTGAAAGGAGTTGTATTGAATCATGTCCATTGGGTTTTTTGCTTTAGTGATGACGTTCATTCTGACTGTATGAGATCCTGTGTGTGATGCAGCTCTGATCTACTGCACGTCTCTATAATACTGATGCGTCATTATGATGATGTTAGGAGATGTAGATTCATGTGGTTTTTAAATACAGTAATTGATGTGACTTGAACAAACTCTGGAGGTTTGTAACTTTCCGTTCCCCATTCATAAGAAAATAATACTAAATCTAGACGTTGTTCTTTGCTTCTTTTTAGTGTATTCAAGAGGAGAACAGCTCCAGCAGCAAAAGCATGACCAACATCAACCAGACACTTCAGGGGATCTTTGGGCAGGCCATCAGCGTGGCTTACCCCGACCTGGAGAACCCACCTCTCACTGTCACACCCAACAATCAGCCTAAATTCGGAGATTATCAGTGCAACAGCGCCATGGCGATGTCTCAGGTCAGTCTCTCTGAACAACCCATGAGCAGAAGGTATTAAACTTCCAGCCAATCGCAATCCAGCACTGTCCAGGGTCTAATTAATACAAATCCACCATCAAACTGCACCATGGTTACCAAGAATGTTCAATGAAATGTTTCTCCTTCGTTTCTCAGATGATGAAGGCAAAAGGTCTGAAGGTGAACCCCAGGGAGATCGCTGAGAAGATTTCCCAGAACATTCCTGACAACCAACTGATCGAGAGAACGGAAATCGCTGGACCAGGTAGAGTTAGAGTTAGACGACGAGATGTGGACTTCTGACTTCTAAGATCTGAAGAAACTTAAGCGATCATGATTGTTTTGTGGTTGCAGGTTTTATTAACATTTATCTAAAGAAATCGTTCGTGTCAAAGCTTCTCACCAACCTGCTAATCAACGGCGTCCAGCCTCCGGCTTTGGACAAGAAAAAGAAGGTAGGGGAAAACTTTCATTCTTAACAGCAGCTCTGAAGAGCTTCGGTGGGAAGATGATTTATAACTTACAGAAGTTTTGGTTTTGGATTAACACGGTCTTCATGTGAGCAGGAAATATTAGTCAGTACATTGTAGAAGTATTCACCTTTCTGGTGTTACTGGTTGCAGTCACATGATCAGTTTGCGATTTGAAGGTCATGTGATCTCAAATATGCTCCTGCAGTGCAGCTGGAAAGCCCCAAGATCACCAGCAGCATGAAGATCTGGGGCAAGATTTTTATAAGAGTATTGAGCCTGGTTTTCCTCGATTGTCTGGAAATTATTATTTTTTTGATCAGATGAATCATGTGTATCATAAATTAATTTTTCAAATGTGAAGCACGGTGGTGGAAGCATCATGTTGTGGGAATGAGGAGGAGAAAATGGAGACACATGCATGGTGAGCCTAGAAGAAAAAACTATTCCAGTCTGCAAGAAATCAGAGACCAAGTTTATTGTTGAGGTTATGTTTACAAAAGAACCATGATGCCACCATGGAGAACCAAGAACCTGTTTGTCTCATGATAACAAAGTCAGTAAAAGTCAGATCTCATGATAACAGTCAAAGTCAGTAAAAGTCAAATCTTGATCTCTGGCCAGCTCAACTGTTCCTATCTGATCTAACAGGGTTTGAGCGTTTTTGCCAAGCTGAAGAGACGGATATATCAGAATCCAAATGATCTGGAGATGTGTCCCACTTTTTTTTTTTTTTTGATTCAGTAGCGTTTGTGTAACAATGCATTGAGTAAATGATTGTTAAAAGGCGAATACTTCTGCAATGCTCTATGAACCATTTCTTTTCCAAGGTCGTCATCGACTTCTCCTCTCCAAACATCGCGAAGGAGATGCACGTCGGTCACCTGCGCTCCACCATCATAGGGGACAGTATGTGTCGTCTCTTCGAGTATCTCGGCCATGACGTCCTGAGGTCTGTCCAAAACCTGTCTCTTATTAGTCACAATTTAGACATTAACATAAACATGTCTTTCTAAACCTCGAGAAAAAAACTGACAAATGTATCTGAACTTTATGGCCAAACGTTTGTGGACACCTGACCATAAGATCTCTATGTGCTTCTTTTTGAGCGTCCCGTTCCACATTTAGTCCCCATTTGCTGTTATGAGTTCCACTCTTCTGGGAAGATGTTCCACCAGATTTTGTGGAGATTCATTCAGCTACATGTGTGTTTAGTAAAGTCAGGTAGTGATGTAGATGAGGAGGTCTGAGGTGCAGTCAGTGTTCACATTCATCCCCCAAAAGTGTTCAATAGGGTTTAGAGCTCTATAGCAGGAGATCTTCCACTCCAACCCATGGAAGCAGATCTTCACGGAGCTGGATTTTTGCAAAGAGGCATCGTCCTGGAGCAGGTTTTGGGTCTTTAAGTTTAAGTGAATGGATAATGTTATGCTCCTGCATCCTATGACTTCTGATGTATTTGTGTGCCTTCAAGATTGTGGGAGCAGTTTGGGGAAGAACCACATATGGGTGGAAAAGTCAGGTGTCCCAGTACTTTTGGCCATACAAGATACATATATATATATATATGTATGTATGTTTGTGTATGTATCAGGGGTTTAACGGTACACGAATTCGTACAGAAATCTTTCGGTATCGGGTGTCCAGTTCGTAATTTAGTTATAATTTATTTTTATTTAATCAATTTAATTTGTACCAAATAAATTATCCAATTTAATTATTATAATAAAATTTCATTACATTAATAATTTTTTTTAAATATATACAGTGGAACCCGGTTATGTCGATGTCCTAGGGGGTCGCCAAAAAGCATCGAGGTAACCGATGTTCGAGATAAACGAAAATCAAAATGGCGGCAGTATATTAACGTGCTTGAAATTTCTTTATGTACATGATGTGCGTTAATAAATGAGAATGTGCATGCACGTGTTTTTGAAGGGTTTTTTACACAACAGCGTTGCTGCGATTTGTTTGATGAAGGCATGCTATAAAAATACATACAGTACATGTTTATCTGTCAGAATCCACCTGCCACGCCCCTTCGCCCCTTCAGCGTGGCAGGTGCTTTCTCGCCGCTTTCTCTGAAGCTCTCGGCTTCAATCGCTCACATATGGTGCTCGTTTATCATCATCACCAGCTCCTATTTAAACTTCCACACTCTCACTGTCCGTTATTGTTGGTATATGTTGGTTCACGGCGGTCGTTGTTATCGCTCATGCGTATCCCGATGCGTGCCTTCCCACCGCACTCTCTCAACGGCTGCTCTTTTCTTCCCAAAGCGCACCGCGGATTCTCCCCGATCCTGCCGGTGTTCATTCTATGCTTTTGCTCATCCCACGTTCGCTTTCTCCTCCCGTTCATTGCATAACCTTTAACAACAAAAGGCATATGTGCACTAACTAACAGCAGAGATTCACCAGTGTACAATACAACACCTGTAGCAGCTGTAAGTCTTGATTTTTCCGCCACTTCATGAGTTCTTCTGCGGCTGCACCGAGATAACCGACGTTAAATGGCAAATTTTTCCCCCCCTTGTGCTCGAGATATCAGGGTTCGGCGACATAAAAAAAGTCGACATAACCGATAAAAAATGCTTAGAAAAAGCGAGAATTTGGCGGTTCCACTTCAAAAACGTCGACTTAATAGGGTTGTCGAGGTAACCGAGGGCGAGATAACCGGGTTCCACTGTATTAAAAAATATATTATATAATATTTAACCAAACAGGTATTTGACTTAATTGTTTTAAAAATGTAAACTGTTCAAATCATAAATGTTAATAATTTTCGTTATAAAAACAAAAAAAACAAGCAATTTTTTGTTTTGCATTTGTGACTTTAAAAACCGAGGTACGCTCCGAACCGTGAATTCTGTGTACCGTTACACCTCTTCATTTATTTATATATTTCTTTATAATTACAATTGTTTCTTAGGTGTTTTGTGATGTGAATCATAAAATTTGTTATAGCATCATATTTGAAAACACACACACACACACACACACACACACACACACACACACACACACACACACACACACCATCCCTGACGTTGTGAGTTCCTGATCTACACTGTATACGTTTTCTCTTCCAGGTTGAATCATGTTGGCGATTGGGGAACGCAGTTCGGAATGCTCATCGCTCACTTGCAGGACAAGTTCCCAAATTATCTGAGCATTTCTCCACCAATCGGAGATCTCCAGGCTTTTTACAAAGTAAGACCCTCCTCAGGTTCAGGTCCGAGTTGAATCAGACTGTTTGTTTAGATTTGACATTAGATATTTGTACAAGCTTGTGTAAAGTTTTCTGCGGTCGTCTCGGCTATCGCTATTAATCCTCTCCTTCAGAGGAGCTCGATTGGAGTCATCAGGATATTGTTTATCTCCCAAACACACTTCAGTATTAAAACCTGCATTCCTACTGGAATGACTGGGGGTAAACCCCGCCCCCTTTTTTCTTACATCAGTTATAATGTATTACCAAAAGTCTGGCCTTTGTCCGTGCAGTGTAATTAGATTTTTACTCCTCTTGGCCCTGTTTGTCTGGATATTCTCTCCAGAGGCTTCCCGGAACAGGATCTCACAGAGGTTGACTCTAATGGACTGATCATATGACTTCTGGTTGAAGCTATAGGGTTTTAGCAGATCACGTTGAAACTCTCTCACCTTTTTGCCCTCAGGAGTCTAAGAAGCGTTTTGATGAAGATGAGGAGTTCAAAAAGAAGGCTTATCGGTGTGTCGTCAGGCTGCAGAGCAAAGAGCCGGACTTCATCAAGGCCTGGAATCTGATCTGCGATGTTTCTCGAAAAGGTGCGTTCTACAACATGACCAGCAGGGGGCAGTGTTGTATCAGAGCCAAGAACGCTTGATTTGGGAGTGATCGTTTAATTTTTTTTTTTTTCTTTGATCAGACGTCTGGGCGGTGTTTATCTAAACGGATGGTTGATCTAATACTATGAGACACTTAAGAGATTTATAATCTGCGTCCGCCGTGATTGATTACACCGCAGACCGCGAGCATATTGAAAGATGTTGCATTTATTCATCTGTAGCGGGTGAACAGTAAACCGCGAATCATTTCGCCCCGTCGTTAGCCGCTCCCTGAAATCAAATACTAGGGGGGGTTTTTTTCCCTCTTTTTTTTTTTTTTTTTTTTTTTAAAGCCGGCTTTAGTCCATTTCACACAAAGCTCTTCAGGGCATCAGGGTTGAAACTAATTACATGGAGGGATGAAAAATCGCTGCTCGGAGCCGTAATGAACTCGGCACTTGTAGCTCTCTTTTATTTGACTCTGGGTCCTACTAAAAGCTTATTCGCCCAGCTGGCTGCCCCGGCTGCTCTGTTTTATTCAGGACGTGTCCGCACGCTCACGTGTCTCAGGCGTGTGGAACGTGTTCTCAGAGATACTTCAGCTTTATGGGGATTTGCTGCAGGATACATAAACTTTTACAGGTGATAGACAAATTATAATTTTTTAATCAATTGAGGTCGTATTTAGTACCTGTTTCGAATGAAGGAGAGTCACATCACTATACAAGGTTTTTAAAAGCGCTAATAAAAAGAAGAAATGAAGCCAGACGTTCTCCTGTTGTGTCTGCAGGAAGGTGCAGCTCTACCTCTGCCATGTTAATCTGTATCCTTATTATAACTATTCCATTTATTATGGTTCCATCATTAAGATTAAAGATTTTCTGGATGTATACACACACTCCCCCCTGTGAAGGTCAGCCGGTCCTGATCACTGTTCACACTCGTGTCCGATTTTTTTATTATTATTTTTTATTTTTTATTTAATTTTTATTTAATGTCATCTCTGTTTTCTTGCATACGCCTTAGAGTTCCAGAGGGTCTACGACTGCCTGGGCATCCGTATTTTTGAGAGAGGAGAGTCGTACTACCAGGATATGATGACCGCGGTGGTGAAGGAGTTTGAAGATAAAGGTAAGTCCGTGCTCCACACCTGTAGCTGTAAGAACCCATTCCTCATCCTGTCCTAATTTGTTCTAATAATAAGCTCCACATCTCTGAGAAGATGTTCCACTAGATTTTGTGGAGATTTAGTGGAGATTCATTCAGCTACAGAGGTGTTCGTAAAGTCAGGCTCTGATCTAACTGAGGTGAGGAGGCCTGGGGTGAGGTCAGCGTTCACATTCATTCATGTTGGCGCTCTACAGCAGGAGATCTTCCACTCCAACCCATGTAAAACAGATCTTCAGAAACAGACATTGTCTTTTTAGATATATAGTATACAAACTAGACATGGCTCAGAGTGATGATGAGAACAAAACCGGAGCAAAGAGACGTCTAAGAAAGCTAATAAAAAGCGTGATATTAGCAGTGGCCACCAGAGGGCGCATTTTTACATGTTAGTTTGAGTTGTCATTTCCAAATAAAGATCAAACTGCATTTTATTTTCACACTGCTCCAATGAAACAAAAGAAATACGCGCCAATCAAAAGGCACACAGAAAAACACGCAGGAAACACCTTCATTTACTGGATTAAAATTTTCCAAATCTGGCATTGTTTATTTATTTATTTTTGTCAGTTTCATGATCCAGAATCTCATTCCCCTAAATTAGTGCTACAGCTCATGTCTTTTGGATCGTTTTTACAGTAAAACATTGCTACACGTCCTCATGCATGCATGCAGTAAAGAACACTTCAGTTTAATTTCTCCCAGAGCCCCAAAAATATAGGATTCAGCATCTATCCAGTAGGGGGCAGCATTGTCCTCTCATTGTTCTCTCATCATTGTCATTGTTCTCTAATCTTATTTATTACTTCTTTATCCTTCTCTTTCTCTTTTTTTTTCTCATTCTCAGGCCTGGTAGAGCTGGACGAGGGCAGGAAGATCATATTCGCCCCTGGTCAATCGATCCCTTTGACGGTGGTGAAGTCAGACGGCGGCTATACGTACGACACGTCGGACCTCGCCGCCCTGCGCCAGCGCCTCTTCGACGAGAAAGCCGACATCATCATTTACGTCACAGACAGCGGACAGGTGCGTCACTTCTCCCTTCCTGACGCCTGTAACGAGCTTCTAAAGCAGTCGACCTCTCCTAAAGCTCAACCAATATGTGGTGTTCATGTTTTTTCTCCGATAGGCCACGCACTTCCAAGTGGTGTTCGCTGCGGCTAGACTGATCGGCTGGTACGACCCCAAAGTCACGCGTGTGGAACATGCCGGTTTCGGAGTGGTGCTGGGAGAAGACAAGTACAAATGCTTTCAGATTTTAATTATTGTTTTTCCCTTCCGGAGGCGTTTTCTAGCTGAGGGTGTTCATATTTCTCTCTTTTCGTGCCACAGGAAGAAGTTTAAAACTCGCTCGGGGGACACGGTCCGGCTAATGGACTTGTTGGAAGAAGGTTTGAAGAGATCCATGGACAAGCTTAAAGAGAAAGAGAGAGATAAGGTGAGTGCTTCAGGCCCCAAACGAAGGAGGGGAAAACACACACACACACACACACACACACACACACACACACACACACAGGCTTATTGGTTCATCCTCTTTCCTGCTCCTTCCTATCCACAATAATTTCTCTCCGAGAAGCCACTTACCGCGCCACTTAACCTTTTCTCTGCTTTTCAATCGCTTTGGTCCAAACAATATCAAAACTCTAAGAATGAAGAAATGTAGACTTACTGTAGAGCAAACACACTCACGAAGCTCTGCAGAGACATCCCATAATCAGACTTCTGCAGAGAAAACTGTGTAGTGCGAGTGTGAATACGGGAGCGAATCCTCATCCTGTTATAGATTTATGGATGGATTGATGGAATAATGGATAGATTAAAAGAAGGAGGGTTTGATAATGGATGGGTGGATGAATGGATAATTTGGTTGATGGTTGGATAGTTGATGGATGGATGAAGGCTTTAATTGGCTGGTTGTTGAAATTAATGGTTGATTATTGATGGACACATGGATGGGTTGATTGATTGGATGGATGGATGGATGCAGTTTACTCTTATGAACGTTGAAAACCCCGAACGTGTGTCCAGTGTCTCCTGACCCGTAGGTGTGTATTAGTATTTATGTTGTTGTGGTTTTGTGCAGGTTCTGACAGCGGAGGAACTGATCCAAGCCCAGCGTTCCGTCGCCTTCGGCTGCATCAAATACGCCGACTTGTCCCACAACCGCATCAACGATTACATCTTCTCCTTCGACAAGATGCTGGACGACAGGGGCAACACCGCCGCTTACCTTCTCTACGCCTTCACACGCATCAGGTGAGTTCCGCGTGTTCTCTCGTCCGTGATCGAGAGCCTTCAGCGAGACGTGGAGGCTGCGTTCTTCTGCTCCATGGACCCCTGTACAGATCAATATCTCTCTCTCTCTGTGTGTGTGTGTGTGTGTGTGTGTGTGTGTGTGTGTGTGTGTGTGTGTGTGTGTGTGTGTGTGTGTGTGTGTGTGTGTGTGGAAGTTGGCTTCACGCTCTTCTCAGCTCTTCTCACCTGCTGAATTTGAGATATATTGACTCCTGTATGGATGTCCCATTGGCTTTTGAAAGATTTTGACCAAACTCTGTCCTTTAACCACGACATCATCAGAAAAACGGAAATCGTCTTGTGTCTTATAGTGAACGTTTCATAATGAATAGGAACGGTTTCTCTGTTCCATTGTAAATAATTTAGCAATAGCCCCAATTTCCTGTTTAGAACACCTCACTTCCTGTAGGTATAATTGTAGACAGGAGCCTTAAGCGTGGAAAATATTCTGCTTGGAAGTCAGATTTGGATAAAACATCTTTATGAGCGAGACGATTACGGGGTTCCTGAAAGTCACGTATGACTGAGAACATTCTCCTGAAAATAAAGCTTTCTGTTGTGAACGGCAGGTCGATCGCGCGGCTAGCCAACATCGGAGAAGCGGCTCTGCGCAAAGCGGCCGAGACGTGCGAGATCATCCTGGAGCACGAGAAGGAATGGAAGCTCGGCAAGTGCATCCTGAGGTTTCCCGAGATCTTGCAGAAGATCCTGGACGACTTGCTGCTGCACACGCTCTGCGACTACCTGTACGAACTGGCCACAACCTTCACCGAGTACTACGACAGCTGCTACTGCGTGGAGAAGGATCGACAGACAGGTGAGGCTCACAGCACGGGCGTGAAAAAATACTCCGGGAGGCCAGTAGGGGGCGCTAAACACCAACCAGCTGGACGTAATATTATAGTAGCGTTTTGTGTGACGAGACGTTTTTCTTGTGCACGTGTAATGGATTTTATCGTCCTGATTAGGTGTTTGTGTATCCTAAACGCTGTCTCTTAGACGTGTCTGTACCGGGCTTTTGGTTCAGTGCACACGTGCGGAACGTCATTACAATCTGAGTTTCCTCACGAAAAGTTTTTTTATTGACTGACCGTTAGTTTGTTTATTCAGTGTCACTGTGGCTACTCAGTTCGTACCAGAAATACGGTTTGTAGTGCGTTGTTTCGCACGTGCGTTTTAGGTCCAGATTCAAGAATTTCTCTAAAAATAAAATGTTCATCCAGGCCCGAACTCTGGTGCTCGACTCCACCCGTCCTCCCACCTCATACCCCAGAACCCCAATAGAACCCTCCCTGACCACCGACGTGTGGATGCGTAGCATAGACAAGAGTCGCACCGAATGACAGCACGTGTCCCGTTTCAACCTGGAACCTAGTTCCTCAACTCCTCTAATTAGATCATCTCATTAAGAGACATTGATGAAACTCGCTTCTCTGAGATAGCTCTTTTAATCAAGATGAATGAAAGCGGAGTTTCGCCAAAAGAAAAGAGATTAGAAGCTCAGCTGAACTGTGACTTTCTAATGATTTGGGGGAGCAAAAAAAAAAATTAAGTAGTGAAGTAAAAGAGAAAGAATGGTGATTCGATCTTCTGGGTGAACTTCTCCGTGAAGATGTTAATGAAGGTTCATTCATGTCTCTGTATGGGGAATGTAGCACAGGTAGAGAGAGGAGTTCAGCATGGTGTAGTGCAGTCAGTGGAGATGTTCAATAGATGGCACTTGAGAGCCGCGGTGCCTCCTGGAGGCTCTGAAGATCATTCCGTTTCATATATTTGTTGCTTCATTCATTCCAGAGATTGGACTAATTACTTTGAATGGTATCAGCTGCTGGAAAGAATGGTGCTGCACATTTAAAATTTCTTCTTGTGTTGTTCTCACCATGTTTCCTGTTCTTCTGCATCCCCAGGAGAGGTGGTGAAGGTGAACATGTGGAGGATGCTCCTGTGCGAGGCCGCAGCCGCCGTCATGGCCAAAGGCTTCGACATATTGGGCCTCACGCCAGTCCAGAGGATGTGACCCAACACGCGAAGACACGACCTTTCGATCCGACGAAGACAAGCGTCCTGTTATATTTGTACTGTAAACCAAATAAAAGCCAAACGGCTATAACGTGGCGTATCGGTGGCACGGCTCGTTTTTTTTCTTCTTTTCACAGCGATGACAGGACGGATGTCGCGAGATTGAGCTATGGATGTGTCCGAGCCGTCGTTCGGATCGGCATACGGCTCCGCTGTAACTTCATAACGTCTCCAGGTTCTCAGGAGACTCCCGATGTTGATCGTCGTCAGGTGATAAATCTCGCAGCGGTCGTCCTTGTCAGGCAGCACACGGTTATATCATTCACCTGTCCAACTTTTTAACCTGTTTTAAATCGAGCTTTTTGCTCCAAATGAGCAGAATCTTTCTCCAAAACAAAACAAACGATGACCCAATCCACACGCACTGTACCTCCAAAAGTATTGGGACACCTGAGCTTTTTTAATGGAAGCCCCGCCCCCTTCTGTCTATTTCACACACTTTTAAGAAGTGAGACTGTTTTAAGGTTTAAGGTGAAATCACATTGTTTAGTGAATATAAAATCTAGAATATAATCAGGTATGTCAGATGTATAATAAATATGTAGAATATTTAAAAAGATTGTCTCTGCCAGTAAGCAGTTCCTGACCATAGCTGGTAAAACTTCATTTTCTTTTCTCCCCAGGATTTTGAGAAAAATGATTTAAGATTTTTTTTAATGGTTAAGTTCTGCTCAGGGTAAAATCGATATCTATATAAAAATATAAATGATTAAATGATGAGTAAATGATGATTTTATATATTAAGGGAATAAAGTTGTCCAAACCTGCCTGGCCCTATGTGAAAAAGTAATTGCCCCTAAACCTAATAACTGGTTGTGGCACCCTTGAAGGCAACAACTCCAAACAAGTGTTTGAGATACATATCACATATTTGTGGAGGAATTAGCAGAATTGCAGGCCACTCCAAAACCTTCATTTAGATTTTTTTTTTAATTTAAGCTAATCAGAGAGACGGACTTGCTGGCGTGTTTTTGATCAACTCGTGTGCTTGAGCACAATGATGGCTGGACATTTTCCTTCAGGATTTTAGGATAACATGCCATCCCGGTCCTGAAGGTGCAAAGCAGCCCCAGACCATCACACCACCCCCACCAAGTTCAATGGTTAGTATGATGATTATCAAATGCTGTTAGTTTTACACCAGCTGTAACATTTACATTTGCGGCATTTGGCAGACGCCCTTATCCAGAGCAACTTACAACTGAGCAGGGGAGGGTTTTAGGGCTTTGCTCAAGGGCCCAGCAGTGGCAGCTTGGTGGTGGTGGTATTTGAACCTGTGATCTTCTGATCCAAAGCCCAATGCCTTAACCACTGAGCTACCACCTCCCTGCACAGGAGACAGTTCAGCTTTTGTCTCATCGGTCAACAGAATATTCGCCCAAAAGTCTTGGGGATAATCGAGATGTATTTCTTTGGCAAATGCGAAACGAGCCTTTGTGTTCTTTTTGTCTTTTGCCTTGGAATTCTGGTTATTTTTGTGTGATAGTAAAATTTGCCTGATTTAATTGTGACAAATATGAAAAGTAAAAAACCAGGATCGCAACATCGTATGCTCCCTAATCAGGTAAGTTTCTTTGATACCGTCTACTCCAGTTAAGCACGACGCTTTCTTCAGGCTGGAGTGAATTGTGGATAATTAATGCCACGCCTTGTCCTCATAATCAGCCTGGAGATTAATTGCTCCGATTTCATTTACTTCCAGGCCTCTTTCTGACACGAACAGCACGTTTCCTGATAAGCGTACGATCGGAATTATAGATTTGAAAAAATAAGTCTAATTACTTTTAGTGGATCTAAAGGTACATGTCTTGAGTTGCTCGTGTGTGTGTGTGTGTGTGTGTGCGCGCGCGTGTGTGTGTGTGTGTGTGTGTTTAAAGTGTTTATAATGAAATAATCTACTTTTTACTTTTCATTTTAACATAAGGCACCATTTATTCCTTGAATAAAATCAGCACATGAGCCAATATATTTATATTGACACACTATATTGCCAATAGTTTGGTCATTCGTTTGTGAATTTTGAACATCACATTCCACATTTGCTCTTAGAATTCCCTCCAGTCTTCTGGGAAGATGTTCCACTAGATTTCATAGTGTGCATGTGGACATTTGTGTTCATCAGCCACAATAGTATTAGTAAACGCAGGTACTGATGTAGGTGAGGAGACCTGGGGTGCAGTCAGTGTTCATATTCATCCCAAAGGTGTTCAGTAGGGATGAGATCAGATCTCCATCGCAGGCCACTCAAGATCTTCCTCTCCAAACCAGGTAAAGCAGATCTTCATGGATCTGGCTTTGTGCACAGGGGCATTGCCATGC
This sequence comes from Silurus meridionalis, assembly GCF_014805685.1. Classification (NCBI taxonomy): domain Eukaryota; kingdom Metazoa; phylum Chordata; class Actinopteri; order Siluriformes; family Siluridae; genus Silurus; species Silurus meridionalis. The sequence continues at coordinate 23,122,127 of NC_060898.1, read as the reverse complement.
TGGAACAGTTTTGGGTTTACATTATTACATTTTTTTCACCTGTACATTTATATGCCTCCAACCTTGTGGTAACAGTTTGGAGAAGAACCAAATATGGCAGGAAATGTCTGGTGTCCAAATACTTTTATCCGTATAGTGTATGCAACTGGATTGACCGTTTATAATCATGTTAGCTGTGCTGTATGGCCAAAAGTCGGAAACATCGGACTTTTCCAGCCATATGTGGTTCTTCCACAAACTGTTGCTACAAAGTTGAAGGTACACAATTGTATATGACGTCTTTTTATGCAGTAGTATGACATTTTTCCTTTGAACTTGGAAACCCAAACATGTTCCTGCATGAAGATGATCCTGTACACAAAGCCAGCTCCATGAAGATCTGCTTTCCGTGGGTTGACATGAAAGATCTCCTACTATAGAGCTCCAACTGTATTGAACACCTGCACCCCAGACCTCTTTACCTCACAGTATTCGTTAATATCAGTTAATTACATTAATCAGGGACGCTGATGAAAATATTTTCAATAAAATGTTCATTGTATGATCAAAAATGGCTTTTTATTGTTGGCTATGGGGGACGTGGGGATATAATTAAATACTTATACACAACTAATTGTCTAATTGAACAATAATTTAAATGCTAAATAGAAAGTGATAATTTTTTGGGTTGTATTTGAATGTGCTTCATTATTTAGAGAAATATTCACAGATAAAATCATTCACACGTCACATTATTCTCCATGTTTGATCAGATTTGATTTGTGTGTGTGTGTGTGTTTGTGTGTGTGTGTGTGTGTGTGTGTGTGTGCGTTTTGACAATAAGTACCACATTGTCTGTATGAAAATATGACCTTTATGCAACTTTTTAATACATGCATATAAACCATTTCACAAATTATTCAAATCCATGACAATGAGGAAATATATCAACATTTTTTAACAATGAATGCACTTCTGTAGCGCTGATGATTAGCTTAACAGGCAGCATGAAATGAAGAAAGCAGCTCAGCCAGTCCAAGCCGTCTTTAATGGTTATATACAGTTCCTGTCAAAAGTGTGGAGTTTTTTTATGGTGTTTGAGAGACACATGAATGTTCCTTTTGTTTCAAGAAAACAAACTCAGCAAAAGGCTAAACAAGAATTGGACACTGAATAACGGGAAGAACGTTTGGTGGAGTCCAAATGTGACGTTTCTGTCTTGAACAGAACAGTAGAGAAGATGTGATCAGACTCCCTCACCCCCACACTTACACGTGGAGGTGGAAGATTAATAGTTTGGGGTTGTTTTGGAGCAGTAAAGGGTTCCAAAAAGTGAACATGAACCAACATTCCATCCATTCCATTCTTCAACACCAGGCAGTTCCGTCTGGAACACGGCTCATTGGAACCGACTTGAAGAAGATGATCCGAAGCGCACGTCTGAGTTCTGTAAGTGTTATATAGAGAGCAGACAGACGTCTGGAGTGATATCTATCATGGAACGACCTGCCCAGTCACCGCACCTAAATCCTACTGAACCTCCAGCTAGTGAAGAACATCTTTGGCGAGTTTTACAAGAGGCACAGCAAAGTGTTTGAGCTGAACGTTTGGAGAAACGAAGTGTCTGGATGCTGAGAGTGTGTACAGCTGTTCTTTATGCTAAGGGAGGATTTTTTTAATGGGAATAAAGTGGAACATCTGGACATTTAGTTTAGAAACTAAAGGACCCTGCATGTGTCTCTATAAAATGCTTTTTTCCCCACACTCTTGACAGGCTGTGTATATATATATATACTATATATTATATACGCTATATGTTTAAATAAACTCTCCTGTAGCATTTCATATGTTAACAAATTTATATTAATTAATTATAGAAAGATTTATAAATTCATTTGAAAAAATCACTGCTTTAAATGTGTACCAATACATATTCATATCACAGGGTTATTTGCAGCTTGACGTTTTACTGCGACAGATCGGGTCACGTCGTCTCCTGGTGTGGAGATGGGGGCGTGGTCAGAAATGTGTTTGTACACTCTATCTGGTAAATATTTGCAGAAATACTACCTCTTCGGAGCGATTGACGATTGCTATTTGAAAAATAGCATTGAAAGCCGGCATCCCGTTGATTCTCTTGCTTTTCTACAAGCTCAATTTGTCTCCATAGAGTAATTATTGCACCTAGTGGTCATACACGAGAACTGCACAAACAAGCACATTTAATAATAAATAGAGGTCTATTAGGGCAAAAATCACGCTGCCCCATACTGAAGATTTTTATTAGAGGAAGAGCAGCAGATAGGACAATTAATAATTAACAACAAGGTTGCCAGGTTTGCATTTTTGTTAGCTATAAAAACCTGTTTTAAAGGCAAATGATCAGAATGAAATTTTATAGCCTTTAAAAGGTAATGGGAGTGTATGGTAATGGTTATAGAACAATTTCTGTCGTAATGATGTGAGAGGGAAAGGAGGATCATGGAATCGATAATATTGACGGGATTGTTTTTACATACAAAAAGGTTGTAACCTGGCAACCTTGGTTAATGATATTAGCTCTTTGTTACAGAAAAAAAAACATGAGCTGCTCGATTGTATACACTGAATGATCAGGTGCTCAACTTTCTCCGAAAATTCACTCCATTTTTTGCTTTGTCATTATTAATGTCATTCTGTCTTACCAAAATCAATGCTTATGAGCCGCTGCCCGTAGTGACGCAGCATGTGGGCTCCACATGGAATGACACCCCAAGAGTCCTTATCGAAGTAGATTTTCACCTCGTCACCCAGTCGTCTTTTTAACGCTTTAAAAAAACTGTGTGTCTGAGACAACCTTCGCAGTCTGTTAGCCCGTGAAAGGGCCCTTCAAATGAAATAAGACATTTCATTACTCTGAAACTCTTCCTTGTCAGTCTTGATAAGCCAAGCAGACCGACTGTCCTGGAACTTCTCATCACTTCCTCTACGCGCTTCTACTTCTTCTTCTTCTACTTCTTCTTCTTCTACTTCTACTTCTTGCTTGTCTCTGCATTTTAGAGGCTTTGTAATTGTTCTGTGCTGCCTCTGAAAGTCTCATGTGCTCCTCATATAATGATATATATATATCATTTATAATTTTTTCCATTTTTTATATATATTTTTTATTTTATTTGAATTGTTCTTCTGAAGGGTCTTCAAATAATCAGTTCAATCAGTCAAGGCTGCACAGATCGCGTCTCATAGCTTCACATCTTTAGTCTTGGGTTTAAAGGAGTCTCTAATTGCCACCAGTGTGGATGAAAGCAGGTGCCCACCGACTTTATTACACCACTCCAGAGATCGGCCCCTGATAAAAAAAAAAAGACAGTTATTTTCTGTTCCGTGCCGGGAGATTTATGGGCCGTGAGAACCTCACACTAAGACTAGTTTACTTTCAATTTCCTCCTAAGCTAATGAGATGAGCCCCATTAGGCTCGCAGACGACGTTAAGCAGACTTTAAAAGAACAAATAAACACGAGGACATGCCACTGGCCTAAACCAATGTCAACAAATCTTCCACTCTATTACCATAATTTTTTTTTGAAGGAATAATAAAGAGCTGAGCAGAAAGCACTCTCACATATGTGGTTTGGTTGAATTTATTTAACAGTTTGTGACAGAAATGAATTGAATTAAGATGCAGAACAGAGATTCTGCTCGAACAGTAAACCGTACACTGCAATATATACGGACTCTTTCCTCGTCCCCAACATTCCCAACACTGACAGCTAGCAGGTAGACGCCAGTCAAACCGGCCTAGCGCAATATTTTCAAATGATTGCGTGTCCTATATATATATTTATTTATTTATTTATTTTTCACCCTGACAGTACACCCCTGGTGAGTACCTTAATTTTCTCAACAACGTCTTTCTGGACTATTTTTCATCGATCGTACCTTGTCGCTTCAAATGAGTTATGCGGGGGACAAATTGATCTCCGAGGAAAATACTGTTGTTTTTTTCTTAAATCCCAATCTCACATTATATTCAGTTGTGTAGATCAACGAGGGCATACCTGGTATCTGTGCGACAGAAGTGTGTGAGTCTGGACTTTTTCGTCCCAGACGGCTCCACAAGGAACATGCAGCACAGCACTCGGGCTGTGACCCCTGTGTTTGGGATGTCAGCGTGTTCGACCGATGTGGCTGCAACAAACAGAGGCCCTGATGAAGGATCGGACTGCCACGTCCTGCAGGTAGAGGGATGGAGAAAAGGTCAAAGAAAGACTAAAATGTGTGTGAATTTTTTCAGGGATGAATAAAGTCATCAATAATCTCTATCAATTTCCAGCACAATCTTATAGGATGTGGTAGTTCAGTATTTAAAGCAGATGTGAAGTGATGTGAAGATCGGATCGTTTTAGTGACTGGATTTTTTAAATCTCGGTTATCAAAATGAACAAATCTTTTTTTGAGTCATATAGTTCCCTTAATCACCTTTTATGGGAGTCATGTGATAAAACAATGAACCACTTGGACGGGGGCCAAGATGAACGACTCAATTCTGTTTCCTGTACATAACCTACGGAGATGCTTTGTTCATGCGCATCCAGTAGAAAATGAACAAATCGCTCTTTGAGACGAATCGTTCTGATGAGTAACATTAAAGACTCGTTTAAAATGAACATGTTCATGAACTCTAAAGTCTCTAAATGGACTTTAATCTAATTGCACTCTGGATAAGGTCATCTGCCAAATGACGTACTGTAAATTCGCTGAGTTATTCTTCAAAACGAAGTCGCCATCTTTACAATTGTTTTTTTTATAGCTTGCTAGTGCAAGATTAACATGATTTATTCGATGTATCCCTGTTTAACTGTCTCAATCCTCCTGATGTTGACCCTCTGATAGTTGTCTGAGGAGTTGAAGGTTGTTGTTAAAGGACCCAACCCAACCAGCACTGTTGGGATTTGAACTCATGACCTTAGAATCAGCAGCACAAAACATTGAACGGTAACCCCTTCTCAACAGTCCACCCCTAGTGCTGGCTCCGTACCTCAAAAGCAGATGTTGCAGTGGTGGTCTGGTTCCAACTGCCTGCAGGGTGTATTGGTAGATCTCCAAATCCTTGTCTAAGGTCTCCACCTGGCTGTGCTGGAGATCGTTTTGCCACTGGCCATGTTCTCTTAGGACACGTCTAAACACATCTGTGTGAGGAGCGTCCACCTCCACTGTCCCTCTCCACAATGGCAATGGGTAACCGTCCTCCACCTGCAGCAATCACGTCCTTGTCAACGTTTCTGGTTTTCATGGACTATACCTGTAACCTCTATTTGTTTATTACACATGACCGCTTACCTTTTTAAACGCTATGTCCACATGATCAAATGTGGAGCAGGTCACCCAGCTTTTGGTCTTTTCCCTTGCCTCCCTCAGGAGCTGCTGGATAAAAACGTCTAGCCGGGCACGGTCTGCTGGATCAGCTTTGATTGTATTTAAAGCAGACCCACCCTCCATGTTCAGGGAGTCTTCATTAAAGGTGCTGGGATTCCTTTTGTGCCAATATTGTGGCATCTGAGATAAAGGTTTGATTGGTGAGTGAAATGTATTTGATAAAAACATTTATGAAATGAATGTTCAAAGCATCCTACAAGGATTTATATTAAGAATGCTAATAGGTTCAATACATGGGCGTCCACGTATGAGGTGGTATCAAAAAGTTTTGTGACTAATGGCGTAACTGGTGCTATTCCGTAACGTCTGCAATTTCATCACGGACAACGTTAGAACGAAGAACAAATGTGAAATGCGTGAAACTGCAAATGTTTGACATGACATACGTTTGACATACGAGTTGGAGGTGTTTTGAGTGGCACGCACACTTCAAGAGCAGAGGAACGTCATTGGAAGACGACGAGAGATCAAGAAGACTAAACCATTTGGCTACTTGTGCATGATGATCGTCGGAGAACAAACCACACGATCTAATTTCCGCACCCACACTTCTTACCAGTTTTGGCTCCTGCAGATTTTGCAGTCTTGCCAAAGATGGAGATCGAACTCAAAGGTCTGCATTTTCACACAGTTGTGGAGATCCGGCGCAAATCGTAAAAGGTGCTTGACACGCTGCGAAAAGAAGACTTCCAGGACTGAAATGGCAGGAGCGCTGTATTGCTGTGCAAGGGGACTATTTTTAAGATGATAGTGTGTAAATAAATAAGTAGATAAATAAAGTCCTTTCATGTAAAACGGAACTAGTTTTGAAACTTTTTGATACCATCTCATACCAAGATCAGGAAAAGAGGAACTAGGAAAAGGGTACAGTACCTGGAACAGTTGAGTACACTCAGTCACCATGTGTGCCAGCCCCTGAGTAGCAGCCAGGTTCTCACTGAGATCCCTCTGGTCTGGCCTTCCTAAGCTGTGCTTCCTCTGGCCTGCCCTGTGTTTAAAAAAACAGGAAACGTAATAAATATATATCCAGAATCTCATTTGCTGACCTCGCTGTGACGCTTGGTGGAAATCCTAATTAGTATTGTTCTATCTTCTGGCTCTGCTCGGAGAGTTGACAGACAGGGTGTTGATATGATGAATGGCTATTGTTCCTCTTTACATTTCATTTTAATGGAACATCGTGCTGCAGTTTCTGGAGATCCTGTCAGGTTTTTTTAGTTTCTTCTTCCACACAAAAACAACCTTCAATCCGGTTTTATATATTTATATAGCGTTTCCTTCTAACAGCACTTGGTGTTTAGTTACAGAGAAGAGATTCTTCTGTAGTCTGACAGTTAATCGCACACCACCAAAAAAATAACCTCCGCAGGAACTCGGAAAAACTGAGAAACGAGATCGCAGGCTGGATGTGTTTACTCTCCAGACCTCTGCAGGTGACGTCATTACAATCTCGGCTTCCTTTCATTGCCGTTATCGTGGCCCGTCATCTCCAAACATAGTGTGTCATGAAGGAAATGTGGACATGGGGAGCGTAACGAACAGGGGCGTCTCCGGAACGACCGGCACCCGCTGAGATCCAGATTTGTAGATGGCAACGATTACATGGAAATTTCAACGAATCTGAAGATCTGAAGTTTCAGTGAAGATTGCACAGTGATGGAAATATGGCTCCTGTGTCACCTGAAGTCTGGGATGATCGAGTTCCAAAAGCTTGAGTTTGATTACATTGTCGCTCATATTTTTCAGTCTGAGATTAAGCTAATTAAACAGAAAGACGTTTTTCATTTCTTTTTTTTCACCCAGAATCCATCTTTCCTGACACGAATTGTACATTATACCCTAACTACACAGACGGAAAACTGATGGCGGGGAAAGAGATCTATATGAAAGTGTTCAGGGAGGCATTTTAAAATTATTCTTTCTTTTTGAGTGGAGCTTTTTCTGCTGGAATGTACCACAAATATAACAATTTTCAGGGATAGATTTGAGTCAGATGTGATGGATTTACAGATATTATGGTGCATTAGTAAGGAATGCAGTAGCTCCTTGGTTAAAGCTTTGGTTTGATGATTAGAAAGTCAGGGGTTCACTACCAAGCTGCCACTTAATTTATTCGTCATAGTAGTTGAGGTTTGCAGACTTATTACTAATTACTACAATAAGTCTGATGTACAGAAGCCTTGATTGATGATCACACACCTGCTGCTGGTGCTGTCTCTCTTGAGAACATTAAGATGGAAGAGAGAGGGGGCCAAGCAAACAGCAATGTTTGTTGGGGTCATCTGGTTTTCTTCCACACAGGCCACCACTTCATGGAGAAAGAAGAGCAAGCACTGAAGTGCTTCTCGGTTCTCATCAGGCAGGAGGAAAATAGCCGCTTGGATTGCTGCAAACTGTTGGTCCTTTGGGAAGTCTGTGGTGGAGCAAAGAATAACTCAGTGAAAGAAGTTAGACTAGAAATCAAGATACCTGCCATTTATTTTATTATAATGATGCACTGTAGAAGTTTGGAGACGCCTACATTGGTAGATGTGCAGAAAACTCTTGCACAGCTTGCTGGAGAAAATGGGCTCGGGAAGGTCTCGGAAAAATTGCTTGATCATGTCTGCGACGTCAAATGCAGACTGATCTTCAAAGGAAACGCCATCAGGGTCGGCTTCGATCATGTCCCTCAGATACTGAATTCGAGACTTGACCCCAGATTTGCGGAAAAGGCCAACCTGTTAGACAAAAAAAAAAAAATGTGTTAGTATGATGAAGAACCTATGATCATTAAAAACAGCCTGGTGATCTTCTTCTAGCATGATCTTCATTCCTCGAGCATGTCCTGAGGATCTCACCTGATCCAGGCATTCAGTCTTGAGGTACTCCATGGCTCTGAGGATGCTTGGAGGCAGAGGTTTTCCTGACCGCTGAACACTCTGAAGCAAAGGTACACCAAACACCTTCTTGTGCTCTGAAGATTTCATGTTTTTTCTGTAGACTTTCGGGACAGTCCTACGGCGTGTAAAAACACACACAATGCTCAGATGTTGCATAGACAACATGACTGTGGGCTAAAAAAACATCATGCCTTTTAAAATTGAATAATGTCCTTTGTAAGGTGTTGTGAAGAATCTCATGGAGCACATGTGAGTGTTCTTGTGTTTTGTTGGCATGTGCTCATCTCTACTTTTAATTACTGGGGCATTTAAAGACATGAGGAAGCTGTTAATAAAGAATTGAGTTAAACAAATAGAAAAAATAGAGCAATGATTATTAAACGCACAATTTCGTAGACACTAGTAATGTTTTTTCTTTCATCCTAATAATAGTAGATATTCAATGGAGCTCGCAAGGTTAAGTGGTCAGAAGGTCAGGTTTGAAGAGCAATTAAACAACAAATAACATTATTTATACTACATTCAGTATGCATGGTGGTTCCTGATTGGCTGGAAGTTCAGGTGTGAATTGTGGATTGTGATTGGCTGGAAGTCCAGAGCGTTGAAAACGCGGGCAGTTTGCGTTTGTCAGCTAAATCTAAATTTACATTTACATTTGATTGAATGTTCTGCTTATAAACACCTGTAACCATAGTAAAATCCAGTTCCAATTTCATCCAGAGTGAGACAGAGATTGTACACATTTCCAAATGACCTCACTGAGCTCCATGGAGGAGTTTTGCATGTTATTCAGTGATTACAGTCACACCATGAAGTTATGGGAAAGAGTAGTGTAAACCAGGCTGAGAGAAGAGGTGATCATCTGTGAGCAGCAGTATGGATTCATGCCGAGGAAGAGCACCACAGATGCATTATTTGCTTTGAGAATGTTGATGGAGAAGTATAGAGAAGGTCAGAAGGAGTTGCATTGTGTGTTTGTGGATTTAGAGAAAGTGTACGACAGGGTGGAGAGAGGAGTTGTGGTGTTGGATGAGGAAGTCTGGTGTGTCAGAGAAGTATGAGAATAAGAATATATTTTACTGTAATGTACATGTGACAAATATTAAGCATATTTACCTTGCGAAATAGACCAACTTAATCGCTTGTAAAATATTGCAGATAAGTTCAAACAAATATACAAACAAAAATAAAACAAGAGACGCGCAACAAACTTATAGTGATTGTGTCATCGCATTGCATCAGTTTATAGAAACAGTGGTTTACCCAGGATAAATTTTGAAGTGTTTACAAAAGAAGTCGTGATAAATTTCAGAGGCGAATTATATTTTTGTTTTGCAAAGATCTGATCTGATTCCCTTGGAAGTGCAACTGCGGCTCTCAGAAGCCGAACCCTCATTATTCTATCCAGATAAGTTTCAGATGTCCCAGATGCCCGGAACTACCCAACCCTTCCAACAGCGAGCTTACTAATATTCGTCTAATACGCTCTCCTTTGATTCCAGAGTTCGCGAAACCTTTTCATTAGACTTTCGTTTCCATTTCGGCCTAACGCTCTTTAGCATCAAACGATGCATTTGAATTCAATTAAAAAGACAATATCAGTATCCTCTTCAATCCATTATTCTGCTGATGTTCCACTACTGACTAAACATAGCACAAACATCTCCTGACTTCCCTTCTGTGGCTTTATAACCAGGAGCTGATATTGTTCTTTTGAAATGAATAGAAAGGAAGAAGTCAGTGGACTGCAGCAGACTTGCGGCTTATCTGAAATCAGGCGTCATACTCGGAATTGACTGTGCTGAATACTGAATACAGTGTGTGAGTGTGAACGAGTGTGTGTTGGGAATGGATTTAGGAATGGACTCTATGAAGGTTTCTTCTTTTTGTATCTAAAAACAAAGAGACCATACATTTTCCATCAGAAAGTCAATTCTGTTCTCCTTTTCTCAATCAGTTTTACTCCAGTTTTCTCACAGGATCTTATAATATACAATATTTAATCAATCCTTCAAAGGATTTCCAGTTATTTAAAGTGGATGTTTAGACAAAATTGCACAAGGTTACTGTTAGATTGATCAGAAACCTCATTCTGAAAGACATCCTGCCTGACCTTTATACTCATGTTCTTCATATTACGGCGTGAAATGATCTACTGCGAATGAACAGACGATTTCAGTGTTGCAACTGGACATTATTAACCACAAAGACTCAAACTAAAGTTATGAAGCGATCACCCTCGACCACTCCTGCAGACTATCCAGTGGTGTTTAAGAGTTTCAGAGCTGACACAATAAACTCATCTGGTGTAGGGATGGTAAGATTCACATATTCTTAAAAAACAATTTATTTATATATAATAATTATTAGATGCACTTTACTTTTATTATTAAGAAAGTAACCAATCATTTCTGACCAATATTTGATTTGTAGATCGATTTCTCGCCGCTAAACTGTTTTTCAAGCGAGTTCTCTCAGCACCGCTGCTGCTACGTGAATATGACGCGTCACAACACTACGGAGGCCGAGGCGTGTCCTGAGAGTCACATAGAATATAGATTAACATGGCAGAGGTAGAGCTGTAACTTCCTGCAGACACAACAGGAGAAGAGCTGTAACTTCCTGCAGACACAACAGGAGAAGAATGCGCTAGAAGTCAGAAGGCACTTAAGTAAATTGATGAATTGCCGTCTGTCTGAACCAAAGAAATAACTGCATTGAAATCAAGATCGGATCGCCCTGCATCGCAATAGGGGGGAATTGTATCACATTTCATCGGTAACTGCTTCATATACCATATATCTTTGATGTATCATATCATTGGCTATGTATCTAGATGCAAATCGCATTGGTCTTAGTTATGGAGATGTACGTCTGTAAGAAAATGTAGATCCATAATGTAGAGGTGCAGAAGTTCGGTCTGGAACGGATGAATATAGAACGGTAGGTTCGGTTTGTAACCATAGATCTGTAAACGAGAGCTACTTAGACTTGAGTCGATGTGCACTTATTATTTGACAAGGAAACAATCAAACAGGAAATGTCCATGTGTTCCTAAGGAAATGGCTCAGATGGTCTGGAATGAACAGATGTAGAATGGTAGGTTAGGTATGTAACCATAGTTCTATGACTGAGTAAAGGTACTTGCAGTACCTTACAGTAGGACCAGTGGTGGTCATCAACTCAGTCATAGATCCATGGTTACATACGTGCGTCTGGTGTTTGGAATTTATAAATAAGGAATTAATATCCAGATCCTCTTTCTCTCATTCATTTGTTTTGATTTGTTTTGGCTCATCTTACCAGTTCCATCCTTGCTTGCTGAAGGGTGAGTGTTTGTCCATCAGAACAGTCAGTCTGAGCAGACTCAGTCTCTGCAGCATTGAAACACATGAAGCAAGCTGGGACTGGATGTCTCGGGTGGTGATGTTATGTGTCTGCTCACTGCACCAGTAAAGTTTCTGAGCACTGAAATGTACAAAACCATACATTTGTGATTAGAATGTTGCAGATCAGGTGTATTTATAAAATGTTCCCTAAGTTAAGTGTCACTTACCAAGGGACCTGAACTGTATGAGAACGTGCTTTGCTGTAACTCTGCTTTGGGCCAGTTGGGTCGGTTTCACTCTGCTGCTTGATTTCGAGATGGATGTCGGTCAGAGATGATGGAGAAGGGGAGTTGGAGTTAGAGAAATCTGAATCTCCATCTTCAGGCAGTTTGTCTGTCCATGAAGTGACCAGTCGCTGTAGTCCATTAATGCGTTCCATTATATTATCCAAAGCGCAAAAGACATCGTCATCTATTATTTGCAAATGATTTGGGACATTGTCATAAATGCTAACACGATGGTCATGTGCAGCCAGAGGACTGCACGGCGGTTCTCGGTCTTTTGTTGTATTGCTTCGACTTCTACGACGATGGAATCCGTGAAAGCTTCCGGTTCTCCAGTTGACGTCAGTGCTATCAATGGGTGAAAGATCAGTGTTGTGCAAAATGGTGGGAAAAGTGCCTGGTTTGTGACCATGTGGAATCTCAAAGATGGTGTTACAATTAAGACTGTATTGGTTGTGGAGCTCCTGCTCACTTTCACATGCTTGTTCTTTCTCCTGCGTTTGGCTATTTGGTCTTTTACAGTTGCTACGAACCTTGGTGACCGGACTGGGTGTACTGACTGCACTGCTGTTCTCTGATGGACTGCTGCTGGAGCCATAAGGTGGTGTACAGGACATTGCGCTGCACATGTTGTCCGGCAGCCCTGAAATGTTAAAATGGTGGAGTTCCTCGTGCTTGTCCTCCCCATGACCCTTTTGGAGGACAGGACTTCCAATGACTAACCCTGTTTTGCCACCTTGGCCATGGAGCCGTAATGTTGACCCGCGAACTCTCAGTTTGTCCATCTTGCGCAGAAGACCCTTCTGACCCTTCTTCAGAGAAGGCTTCTCAGAAAAACACTTATCACAAGGCTCTTTTGGAGATGGAGGGCCACTGTAGGATCTGTCTGGGGACAAGTGTTTGTAGTTGGAGGAGCATCTAGAGGAGCTTCGGCTTGTCTCAGGATCTTCCAAAGTTTTCAGGGTGGTACCACCAGTGTCACTGTCAGAACTGCTGGAACTGTGTGTGGAGAGGATCTCATGGTGCTCACTGCTGTCGGACAGGGAGGCCTCACCGCTTTCAGATCTTCTAAGGCTTGAGGTAGGGCTGTCCATCGATGGCAGAAAGTCAATACCATCTATACGTATCCAGCGCCTACTCTTGCGGTCATAGGACCACTTCGGGCTGATAGCACAGGGCTCCACATCATCATCAACTTCACCCTAGAAGATAATCAAATGAGCCATGTCAGTAAAGTGTGTTTCAGCAGGTCCAGGTTTAGGACGTTGGATAAAAAAGTTTGCCTCATGGTGTAAAGATTTATTCCCAATTCTGATCCCTTTTTTCAACTCACTCGTCGTTTGAATCTGCTCACATCCACCTTCATCTCGACGCATTTGTTTAAGATGTTAAGTCTCCTGGGGTGAAAGAAAGCATGAGCGTTTTTGTAATGAATACTATCATATCCCTTAAATCTCTCCATCTTATGAACAGTACAATACGGAAAAAACAAACAAACACCGACCTGCAGAGAGAGTCTAATGTGTCGCCATCCAGGAATTCATGATCACTCTTCACCCAGTCTACGTCAATCGGAACGTGGCTATCTGAAACGCAAACACACGACGCATTGTTAAACAGTGTTTGCTGTTCATTTGAAAGTGTGTGTGTGTGTGTGTGTGTGTACATTGGCAGATTTAATTCCCAAAGGAATTTTGCAAACAAATATTTACTTTTGAAAAGCTGTGCATACTGAGGGAAGCCGGCCGCTCGCAGCCAATCGCAGGCCTCCTTCGCTTCAATTTCTAAAAAAAAAAAATAGAAGTGAGAAACAAATTAAATTTTGACTGCTCCGCTTCAATCGAGCAAACAATGTCAATAATTCAGAACGTGAAAGAAGCGTCTTTTGAGGTTATTATATTAGTGTTCACAGAGTAACGTTTTGGTGACGGACAGAGAAACGGAAGAACTTCCAGATGAACAGCCACCTAACTCTGTTCATGTGCCCCACATTTACTTTCACCTTTACTGATTCTTTCCTAACAAAACACAGACAGGAACAGATGCTGGAAACAAATCCTCTCTGCACGCTGCCTGGTGAGCCATAAAACCTGAGGGCCTGGGGCGGTTTCTGTCTGTACCATAGGCGGCTGGAGGGTCAGGGAAAGACAGCTGGACTGGGGAGTGCAGAGCGCAGATGGCGCCGTTATGTAAACACTCTGAGGGGTTTTGCAGCTCTCGTTGCTGGAGATGTTTGCTGTGCGGAGGAACATGGTGGATGCGACCGATGGAGCTCGAAGCTTTGATTGGTGGAGTTTTACCTCGTCTGATTTCAACACACTTGATTTATAAAATGGTGCAGAGTAAAGCAGCTCTCCAACGTATTAAATACATATTTAATAGAGAAGGACTCTGGACTCAAACCTTCAAACAGCTGACAATCCTGTAAAATAAAAGTTTGAGTTTATGTCAGAAAAAGTCTGATCTTCTTGCTAAATTCAATAATGTTATTGTCTATCTATCTATCTATCTATCTATCTATCTATCTATCTATCTATCTATCTATCTATCTATCTGTCTGTCTGTCTGTCTGTCTGTCTGTCTGTCTGTCTGTCTGTCTGTCTGTTTGCAGTAAGGCTAAATTTTTCTGTCTCTCATTTTTTCTCTCTTTTTTTCTCTGTTTCTCTGTTCATTTTTGTCTCTGTTTCTGTCTCTTTTTCTTTCTTTGTCTCTCTGGCTCTCTTTTTTTCTGTCTATCTCTCTCTTTTTCGCTCTCTTTCTCTGGCTGTCTCTTTTTCTTTCTTTGGCTGTCTTTCTCTCTTTACTCCCTTTGTCTGTCTCTCTATCACTTCCATTCTGTCCTCTCTCTCGCTCTCTCTCTCTCCCTCCCTCTCTCTCTCTCTGTTTCGTTCTTCACATTAACACCTGAGGTCGTGATTAAGGCTTCAGCTTGCAAACTACACACAGACGTCCAATAAAGCAAATCAAACAAACATACAAACGAATGATAAATAAACAGCGACTTGTGGACAGTGTCAAAAGCATAACGATGTTAATAATCCAAATACGACCCATAAATACAAAATAGTACACAAATAGTTATTAATATACAAAATGATAATAGTCATTGTTTTTTTTTTTTTTTTTGACGGAGGAGGATGGAGAACGAGAGCAAGGGATTTGAGTTGAATTCTCTTTCTAAGCCTTTTATGCCCCTGACTGTAGAAGACTTGCTGTGTGGGGGCTCAGTGCCCTTGCGTGCAAATGGTATACGTGATGGTATCACATGGCTCTCTTTTCCTACAGCCGCTTCCTCTTCTAAATACTCCGGGTGGCCGAGAGGAAGTCATGCTTTTCAGGCTTTTTTGGAAGCTGATAACAGATGTAGCGTGCAGTGCTACTCCTCCCAGCCTCCAAGCCTTTGAGAAGTTTTTGAATGGTCTGGGAGGGTCTCGGCTCGTAGAGCTACATGCTCCGAAGCTGCATGCTCACTACGCATACAACAACAAACAATTCATTATTGTCCATCACATCACGCTGCTTACAGATACAGATGAGAGGCACCATCCAGTAACGGCGCCTCACAGGCGTCTAATAAAACGTCACGGTTCTGAGTGGCCTGAGAATCACAGCAGTAAAGAATTACGCGAAATAAAGACGCAGGTGTTTTGCTGACGGCTTCAGATCGTTTTGTCAGAACTGTTTTCCAGAATGTTTGATGTTTCAGTCAGAGAGTCTGGGGAGCTTCAGGGGTTTGATGGGAACAAAAACGTGGACGGAATTAAGTTCCTGAAAGGTACAAGAACATTGTGTGGCTCCAGAAATACATTTACACGAGTAAAATCTATCTATGATGGGGTATTCTGGGGTATGGCGGGGATGTGATAGGGTAGGATGGGGTATAACGGGGGTATGGCGGGGGTGTGATGGTGTATGGCGATGGTGTGATGGGGTAGGATGGGGTATGGCGGGGTGTGATGGGGTATGGCGAGGGTGTGATGGGGTAGGATGGGGTATGGCGGGGTTGTGATGGGGTATGATGGGTTATTACGGGGTATGGCGGAGGTGTGATGGGTACGATGGGGTATTACTAGGGTATGGCGGGGGTGTGATAGGGTATGACGGGGGTAGGAGGGGTAATCATGTTAATTAAAAGTCACTCACTAACTACTGTCTCCTTCTTTTTATTTAAATTTTATCAACGAGAGGGAGAGAAAACGGTCCTCAACGGTCTGCTGAATCCTCCTGACATGCCACCCAGGGCTTTCAGCTAAATTAATATATATATATATATATATATATATATATATATATATATATATATATACAGTCACGAGTCTGAAATCTGATGATTTGGGTGCAAAACAGGCGCCTTTCGGCTCTCGCCATGTCTGATAGGTTGAGGATCGTTAGATCATGGGTGTAACTGCTTGCATGCCATGTTAATAGCTCTGGTTGCTAACAACTCACACTCCAACAAGCGCCAGAGGACTGAGAAGCTCTAATGCTTCTCATAGCCGCCTGGAAAAGAGCATCTTTAAAGCTCGGATTTGCAGAATTGAACATGTTTATAATGAGCACAAAAAACAGGTCAGCGTTTACACGTGGTGGAATCAGAACACAGGTCATTCCATCTTCAAAATAAAACCATATTTATGTTTATGTTCTTCTTCTGCTCTTCTACAGTTAGTGACAAATCTTGGTGAAAAAAAAGGAATATATATATATATATATATATAAACTCTTTAATAAAATAAAAATTAATAAAAAGTTTAATTCAATTGTATTTGTGTAGAATTTTTGTTTACAATTGTGCATTGTTTTTTAACCTCAAAATGTTTTATCCTTAATTAGTTATTAAACATTTTAAGAGCATTATGTCATGTCAAATGAATGCTATTTATTTTAAATATTTTGGTCCTATTAAAACAAATCATCAAAACATCACACACAGTTAATTTTTTCTTTTTATCTCTAAAATTAAAACAATTATCCACCAAATAAAATAAAATAACAATAAAATCTGCATCCACTTACTTGTAATCAGCATTGCTGTAGAGTTGAAAGGTCCAAATAGGTTGCCAGTTACAAATAAGTTAAACAAGTGTAATAAATAGTATATAAATAGTCAAACATAACAAAAAAAATCCCAAATAAACCAACAAAACAAAAAGATGAAATTAATTTCCAGTTCACAAAAATAAGAAGTCTTCTTGTTCTCTGTTTTAGCTGATGATACGAGTGTGAAGTGTTTTCCATTCAGTGGAAAAACCTGAGTGAGGGAGAGGGCGGTTCCCATCATGCACTAGAGGGGTAGAGGGAGGAAGGGGTAGAGAGGAAGAGGGGTAGACGTGTAGAGATGAGCTCAGGCTTTACTAACAGCTTTTAGGCTTTTACTGTGCGACTGCAGCGTTATATATGACCTTTAATGCCAATTATTGCTACATTTTTCCTTTCTTTCTTTCTTTCTTTCTTTCTTTCTTTCTTTCTTTCTTTCTTTCTTTCTTTCTTTATAATGTTGTTTATTTTCTAGATTTTGCTTTAAATTTCATTGCTGCTCTTTATGCTGCTTTAACTCTGGTAAATCTATTTTTTCTGTCTGTCTGTCTGTCTGTCTGTCTGTCTATCTATCTATCTATCTATCTATCTATCTATCTATCTATCTATCTATCTATCTATCTATCTATCTATCTATCTATCTATCTATCTGACTGTCTGTCTATCTACTGTCTGGCTGTCTGTCTGGCTGTCTGTCTGGCTGGATGTCTGGCTGTTTATTTATATGTTTGTCTGTCAGAAAAACTGATTACTGTTGATTGGTAAATTTCTTTGTTAGGAAACTTTTAAACATAGTTAATGGAAGGAGTCTCCAGTGTCAGTTGTTGTTGCTGTAGTGTAAGTGAAAACAGGAACTAACTCATGTACACAGTCTGTAATGAGGTGTGGTGTTTTACTCGTCCTGTATGACGGTGTGATATTTTCCTCAAATCAGTTCACTTCCTACTCCATGGTGTATCTGTAAGAGATAATCTCTACGTCCTTCTTCTGACCACTGCTTCCAAACCCCAGAAACTTCTCCAGCTAGGACGCATTTACTCAGGCAGTTTAAGTGCCACTTCATTCTAAAGTTAACAGCCTATTATTTAGAGATTGACAGATTTCATACGCCATCAGACATTCGGTAGACGATTTAAGTGCCAAGTTGGCAGTTGGTTCTGAAGTTTCCGATCGATCACCGGTCCGTGAGGCGACACCACCGGTCAACTCGAGCGACAAATACATCAAATATTTCTTGAGGAGGACTTTTAAAGGTTTGTAAATGGATTGAAAGAAGGGTTATGTACTTTTTTCTGCACTACTTTCTGAGCCAAACTTCAGGCTTGTGATGTGATCAAACACCCGAGAGAGCCATTAGTGCTAATAGGATATCAAGGACTCGATCCTAATGAAGGCTCAGAGTCGAAAACTATTAGGCGTGATGGGGCCTCGTCGATATCGACGTGGCGTTAGGGTGGTCTGGAGCGTTCACCTCATCAGCTTTGTGATGGGCTGAGATACTGTAGGTGTGACACTGGAGGAATGCAGACCACGTTCACATCACCTCCGGCAAAATCATCAGAGGATGCAATCGTGGACTTACATTTCTTTACACCCGTGAACTCTATTTCTACATTTCATACATCGATTTGGTTCATTTATTTATTTATTTGTTTGTTTGTTTACTGATTGATGAATATGCTATACATTTTTTATTTTTTTTACATTTATTTATTTACTTCAAATAATTAATTAGATGAATTTATTTATTTTTTATTTTTATGAATGAATTGATTTATGAATTGATTTATTTGTTTTGTTTTTTTGTTAGTAAACAATCAAGCTTTATAGTGAGGCTAGGACCACTTTTATAAATAAATAAATTATTAAAGACAGTGTAAAAATACAGAAAAATGATCTAAATGAAATCAATATTTATTTATATTTTTATTTATACTTTTCAGTCATTTTATGTCCTCGACATACAAATAAAGATCTGTGCTGATTTCTAAATCTAAAAAAAAACCCCGCAGACTCCAGACTGCAAACTCCAGAAACCAGACTCCATGCCACATATTGCAGACTCCAGACTTCAGACCCAGACTCAAGTTTCCAGAACCTAAACCCCACTCTGCAAAGCTCAGACTTCAGACCTCAGACAACAGACCTGAATACTGGAGGCCGAAGACTCTTGTCTGCAGACCTTAGACCTCAGACTCCAGACCCCAAAATCCAGACCCCAACCCCAGACCTGAGACTGCAAACACCAAACCGCAGATCTCACACAACAATCCCCTGACCCAAGATACCAGACTCTACACAGCAGACTTCAGACCGCAGGACCCAGACCCCAGACTCCAGAACCCAAAACTCAGTCTCCAGACTGCAGATCCCAGAATCCATAATTGCATGTCCCTGTCCAGACTCTAGACCAGACTCCAAACCCCATAACTAACATAGAATATTTTCAAGGGGGGTGTGGTTGACTTTTATGTCGACCTACTTTTACTGAGAAATGAGGACTGTATCAGTCTCCTGTAAATAAACACTAATTTACTCAAATGTTTCTGATTAAACAGAGCAGGAGAGATAAATGAACTTTTTTTTTGCATGTTATTTTTAAACCTGGCAACGTATAGCAGAAAGAGACAGGACACACTACAGAGGAAAACGTGACGAAAGCACTGGCTCCGTCAAGTCCACCCGAGCGTCACACCCTTATTGTGTGTGTGAAGTCATTTTGACTTGCAGGATGTAGAGCTCTCCTCCGGCTGAAGCTTCCTTCTCAGCTCAAAAACACTCCACCTATACAGACCTTTAGCCTTTATGTTACACAGAACAATCAGGACCAGTGTCTGAGATATCTACAATATCTGGCAAAAAGTTTGTGGACACCTGAGCATACAATTACTTCGGTTAGTGTGTATGAGACAATGGAATTAACCATTCATTTTCTGTCTGTCTGTCTGTCTGTCTGTCTGTCTGTCTGTCTGTCTGTCTGTCTGTCTGTCTGTGTTTCTCTATCTCTCTCACTTGCTTTTTATCTCTCTCTCTTTTTCTTACTATCTCTTGCTTTTTTATGTCTCTCTCTCTCTCTCTCTCTCTCTCTCTCTGTCGGGCAAAAGTGAAATAGATGTGGGACAGGTGTGGGATAGAAGTGGGATAGATGTGGGACAGGTGTGGGATAGAAGTGGGATAGATGTGAGACAGATGTGGGATAGAAGTGGGACAGATGTTGGACAGATGTGGGATAGATGTTGAACAGACGTCTGACAGATGTGGGAAAGATGTGGGACAGATGTTGGACAGTTGTCCAAAATAATACTATCCATAATATACTTTATATTATTTATGAAGGAAGGAATTTCTGACAGAATGAAGGAATCACATGACCTAAATTAATTCATCACATGTCACTGATTACACTGATCACCTGGTCCTAGTCATCCTTAATTAGAACATATTATTGCTTCTCAATGGTTTCACACTGCGGTTGTTTTCGAATTCAGTGAAAGATGAAGCTGCATGTCGTGCAAACCTTGTGACACTTGAAGACCTTCACGCTTGGCCCTGTGCTCTCCATTGTTTGCTTGAGAATCCCAGCTTGACTGTTTACATGATATAAAAGGCTCTAAAGTCCGTCTAGCCCGACCCTTTCCCCTGAGACAGACAAAAGACGCCTGGTTTGAGGTCAGTGTCAGACAGCAGGCTGAAAACCTGTCCAGAGCGTCTCTGTGTGATGAAGTTCCTGATGTATTTATGGATGATGTATGATGTATTTTTGCACATTGTTGCCTGAAAGTTAAAGCTAGAATCTCTTCTTCTGATTCTTAAGAAAGTTATTTCCTCTTGCTGGCTGAAACCACATACTCCAAGAACCACCTTCCTTCCTTCCTTCCTTGAATCCAACTCCAGACCTCAGCAAAGTGGACCTGATAACGTTAATAACATTCCACCTTTCTTCTCTCGTCCTTTACAGAGGGCAGAAGAGAGAGTAGAGAGGGGAAATTAAGAGTGGGAGACATATTAAACCGAGAGCTATCGTTATCGAGATCATCCAGATTGCTCGGGGGGGTTCTTGCTATTACTCCTTTTTTGTTACTTCTCTGTGAGTGAGAACTTAGAGGTGCTAGGTAATAGTAAGATAGCAAAGCCAGAGGGCTCAAATGAGATTCAATTAAGAAGGTGAACGTGGTCTGAAATCACCGTAAGGTTTGATAGATTATCTGTTCCAGGCCGCACTGCTTCTCAATGGCAATAGATGGATCACAAAATCAGATGAAATATAAAAAATGGTGGATTCATTATGATTGTAACCTTTTTCCAGTTTTGGATTAAATGCCTTGTTCCTGTAGTAGTATTAGTAAAAGGACTAATCTCTTACTAAACTCCTCCTTTTACATTATAATAATAATGTTTGGGCTGAAAAGGCATATTTTTGATTAGCCTTCCATCCACACAGAGACGGCGTTTTTTGTCAGCGGAATCGACATGCGTTTTTACGTCATGTGATGCAGTCATGTGACCAATTCAGCAAAGATGGCGGGCGACATTGTATGGTAATTTTCGAACTTTGTTTGTAAGCAACTTCATCATCTGTTATTTTAAGCAGTCCAATATCCTGGCTTATTTGTTTCCAAGTCTATATTCTTGCTCACTTTTGCAACTTTATACTCCTGTGTTTCTCACAGCAACTGACTGTTGGCTGCTTTTCCTCGACTTCCTCATGAGGTTTCAAATAGTCGGAAAGTAAAGAAACGGCAAGCGGAAATGACAAAGGTCCAAACATCTTACATTTTGCATATGTGCAGTACAGGGATATAAACGGTTTCAGGCGTTTTAGTGTGGATGAGCAACTTTTGGGAAACGATTGAAAACGATAGTGTAGATGTGGAGTGTTTTTTTTTTTTTATAAAAGCGTTTTTTTAATTTTATTTATCCGCATTAGTGTAGATGTAGATTTAGAACCGTGGGGTTACACTCGTTTTTTTCACCACAATTCAAATCAATTCAGTTTTATTTGTAGAGCAGTTTGAACAATGTAGATTGTCTCAAAGCAGCTTTACAGAGATAAAGAGATTACAAAAGAATGTATAAGTTTAGTGCCTATAACTTTTTTCTTTATAATTGTACGTTTGTCCCTGAGTGGTGACTGTGGAGGAACCTTGGGAGGAACCAGACTCAAAAGGGAACCCATCTCTATCCTTAACACTAAATGTCCATTTATTAGAGTTTCATCATTATTAAGGTATACTGTTTATTGATAAATGCTTAAATGCAGAACTTTACATGCAACATGAGGTCCTGTTGATATTAATTACAGTCCAAATCCATCCAAACATTGTGAAGAAAAAGTTTCCCACAACGAAACTGTTCTGATAAAGAACACAGCTCATGCTTGACAGAACTTTCCCAGGAAAAGTGTGTGTGAGGTGGAAATACTCCTGGGATGCTACATCGGTCTTAACTTTTGTACTTTTCCCATAACTGTGGTTACAAAACATTTTATACTATTTCTTCAATAAATTCTCTCCTATTGTTTTTCTCGCTCTCTGTCCCTCAGTATTTTCTGTTTGTAAACATATCTTAAGTTCGATCAAGTGTTGCTTTTTATTTGTATTTTTTTAGGAGGCATCACATTACATCATTCCAATGTTCCCAGTGTTCGGAAAGCCGGAGTGCTTAAATGTTACCACTGCCAAGCTACCCACATGGGGGATGGAAGGTTTCTGGTAGGATATCCTCATGCTAATAATGTTTTTTTTTCTCTTCAAATAGAACAAATAAAATCTGTAATCCTGGAGTGCACTCATGTTGTTGTTCAGGTCTTATTACTTGTTTATGTTTTCACATTGAGACTGAGCTTTTCTGAACAAATTACTGATTTTATCTGAACCTGCATGATAATGATTCTTGATCCTTTTTACTTTATTTGTAAGATGTAATAAAGTGTAACAAGATGTAGTGCAAAATGAGGAAGTGAATACCCTAGACAATGGATTATACACTACAACCTGAGCATACACTACACCAAAATACACTACAATCAATCACAATACACTACACCAAAATACACTACAATCAATCACAATACACTACACCAAAATACACTACAATCAATCATAATACACTACACCAAAATACACTACAATCAATCACAATACACTACACCAAAATGCACTACAATTAATCACAAAACACTACACCAACATATTCTACAATCAATCACAATACACTACACCAAAATACACTACAATCAATCATAATACACTACACCAAAATACACTACAATCAATCACAATACACTACAATCAATCACATACACTACACCAAAATACACTACAATGGGATACAATACACTACATTATACACTACAACCAATCACAATACACTACACCAAAATACACTACAATCAATCACAATACACTACACAAAAATACACTACAACCTGATACAATACACTACATCAAAATACACTACAACCAATCACAATACACTACAATCAATCACAGTACACTACACCAAAATACACTACAACCTGAGCATACACTACACCAAAATACACTACAATCGATCACAAAACACTACACCAAAATACACTACAATCAATCACAATACACTACACATAATACACTACAATCAATAACACTATAATACACCAAAATACGCTCACAATACACTACACATTATACACTACAACCAATCACAATACACTACAAAAATACACTACAATCAATCACAATACACTACACAAAAATACACTACAATCAATCACAATACACTACATCAAAATACACTACAATCAATCACAGTACACTACACCAAAATACACTACAACCTGAGCATACACTACACCAAAATACACTACAATCGATCACAAAACACTACACCAAAATACACTACAATCAATCACAATACACTACACATAATACACTACAATCAATAACACTATAATACACCAAAATACGCTCACAATACACTACACATTATACACTACAACCAGATACAATACACAACACATAATACACTACAACCTGATACAATACACAACACATAATACACTACAACCTGAGACTAGATACTATATTATACACATATTATATTATATTATATTATATTATATTATATTATATTATATTATATTATATTATATTATATTATATTATATATATCGCGAGGCCCTACAGAGACGAACTCATTATTGAAGGTAAACTCCCAGTCTTACAGGTCATATACAACATATGGTGTCTGAGGAAAGTTTAAAAAAACCACAGCTGATCCCCTTCACCCAGCACACAGCCTGTTCAACAAATGGAGTATTCACTCCAGAACCAATAGGCTGAAGAAGAGTTTTTACCCTCAGGCTAAAAGAATCATCAACAAACTCTAATACAGTCTCACTGCAAACCACAACTGCCAACTGATTCTGTTACACATTTCACACATAATTGCATACATATTTCTGTTTAATATACTGGGACTGCACTATTCTCAATTCTCTGAACTCTTAATTACACTGCACCCAGTTTTACTGCACCTTACCTGCACTACGTGTCCTTGTCTATTCTTTTTTGCACACCTTTATATACATTTTTTACAAGAATACTTCATGCTATTATGTCATGCATGTAAATACTCATTTAAATTCATTATATATATTGAATTTAATTATATATTATATATATAATTATATATTTATATATATATTATATTATATATATATATTATTATTATATATTATTATTATATATTATTATAATATATAACCTGAATATAACCTACACCAATAAACACTACAATCAATGACAATATATTGCACATAAAATACCCAACAACCTGAGACAAACCACACACTTTTTATTATTAATATTATTATTATTATTGGAGTGTAGGAGTGTATTTCTCAGTGTGCAGTTTAATTTAATATCTTTATTTAAATCTTTTTTTATAATTGATTTATATTACTACATTATTAGTTGCACTTTCGCTCCATCACTTCCCAGAACTATTCAGAATTTTATAATGTGGCATCTGTAATAATTACACCGAACGGTCCATTAACCTCTGCAATGAAAATGTACATATCACTGCATCGTAATCGCGTACCACTGCATTAAATACAGACAGACAGAAATGCTTTTCTCCCCGTGTTCAGCTCAGAGTTCCAAGTGATGTGTTTAAGCGGATTTGCTCGTATTCCCAACAGTACACAATAAACATATACAGTATAAGAAAAGCTCGGAAATGAAATGATGCATGGATGTGTGCATCGTGGCAATCTAATAAATGATGATGATTCTTATAAAAAGTATAAAAAGCAACTCAGCATTGTTAAATACACATAAAAACATTATAATACAACCGGAGACAATACACTACACACGAATTACACTACAAGAATCAATCACTATCGTTTTAATATATATTTTATTCTAATGAATATGTATTATATTATTCCCAATAGTTTATTCTCTTTCATGTTTCTCTCAGTTTTGCTGCTTCCTGTAGTTTAAGTTTAAGTTTGAATTTCTATCCAATCAGATGTCTGCTGTCGTATCAAGTGATGTCGGGGCCAAAGTGATCTACCATGAGCCCACCAGGGGGCAGAAAAGATATTCTACAGATTATGTAACATGCTATAGTACAGGTGATCACAGTTACATAGATAATATTATGAAGACTGGTTTTATATGGTTAATATAAAACAGTTTGAATCAATAAAAAAATCTCGTCTTATTGGTTAAACAAACTTTAGAAAAAACATAACAAATATGTGTAACATTGCTTTATAGAATTAATAGTTGAAAGGATCAGGTTGAAAAATGAAAGAATGACACATACTTTGCTATGCGATATTAAGTTTCGAATCAACTATAAACTACTGCTTCTCACTTACAAAACACTAAATGGTTTGTCTCCATGTATCTCTCCAATCTTCTAACATGCTTTAATCCGTCACGCTCCCTGAAATCTCAAAACTCCAGACTTCTAGTAGTTTCTAGAATAGCAAAGTCCACTAAAGGTGGTAGAACATTCTCACATTTAGCTCCTAAACTCTGGAATAGTCTTCCTGACAGTGTTCGGGGCTCAGACACACTCTCCCAGTTTAAGTGCAGATTAAAGACGTATCTTTTTAGCGAGTTCTACACATAACACACATCACATCATAACCTTGTGTTCCAGAACATCTGATCACATGCACATTATCAACATGTGCTGTTAATATCATGAACAGCAGCTACGCTAATTTCTCTCCACTGCTTCTCTTTCTCTCCCCATCCCGAGGCATCCAGAGGTTGCATTAGCTCCAGTCACGTCCCACCTCATGGAGATTGTGGACCTTTAAAAAAGTAGATACCCACAAACATCCTGAAACATCTAGAGACGTACCAGCGCCAATTGGATCCCACTTCATGTGGAGTTTGGACACTGGACCTCTGCATGGAGAAGCTGGTGTTGGATCTAAAGATGATCTCAGATGTTGAGCAATTTTATGAGTTGCTCAGTAGCTCCTGGTTCAATAATCTCAACTGACTGTAGAAGACTAGAAAGAACATTTACTTATAATCTTATACTCCAGTGCTCATGTAGTGTTTAAAGACTATAATCACATTCTTGATGTCACCCAAATGAGGATGAGGTTCCCCTCTTGAGTCTGGTTCCTCTCAAGGTTTCTTCCTCATAACATCTAAGGGAGTTTTTCCTTGCCACAGTCACCATGGCATTGATTGACTCTGCTTTCTTTAGCTTTCGAGAGCCAGTTAATGTTGGTGTTCTTCACCTTACTGAAACCTTGAGTAACAGCTGAAAATATTATTCATCACATATGTTTGTCTTTAAAATGTTAAGGAATTTGTTTACGGAATCTGATCTACGATGTTTGAGTTTGGGTGCTTGGCCTGCGAAAATGCTGCTTAAAGCTTTTATTATTATTATTATTATTATTATGATTATGATTATTATTATTATTATTATTATTATTATGTTTTAAAAATAATAAAAATGATCTGCTCAGTGGTGCATGGACAGGATCGGCCGAACCTACCGGAACAGCTGATGGTCATGTGTTTTGTTATTTGTCAGATTAAATGCTGTAGGAAATGTAAAAAACTGTATATAATTGAGTCACGAACACACATCTGGCTTTATATCTGATTAGTGCATCCATCCCGAGTGTAAGTATTGGCGCTCCCGCTAGCTTTACTCGAATCTGTTATATGAGTCAAGGGTCTGGTATGGTGAGCCTTTGATGTTTGTACACAAGGACATTCATTTGGAGAAAGACCAACTTTACAGTGATTCACGCTATGGGAATGTTTATAGCCATGACACTCATCAGGGGCCGCATCGCTGCTGAAAATCTCTATTTCCATAAACACACGACATCTTCGGGTCATGCATCAGCGTGTGTCTTATCAGAAGCTCTGAGGCCGCCTCACGTCTTTGCTATAATAGGTAGGGCTTAATGGTCAGATGATGATTTGCAAGGGAATGGCGGCGCATGCAGGAAGCGGCGCTTGAACTCTGTGATCTTGTGCAGGGATATGACCTTTTATAGCTGCTCGCCTGCAGAGGAAATCCTCGCCTAATTAACTAAGTCCTGCCCGAGGCCCTTAAGTTAGCACTTTCCGGTTCGGTCCCAAGGAGAAAGCTGGACACTGATGAGAAACAGATGGAATATATAAAGATTGAGGTCAAAAAATCGAGTCAATATACACTGAGAAGGGCATGAGGACATGCTAAGAGTTATGTTTGGATTCTTCTCGACATGCTGCTTCGTGTCCTTGCGTCTGATCTTCACAACACTGGGATCCTTCACACCTTTAAATCATTCTCCTTCTTGAATGTTGCAGAAACTTCCTAAATGTAGACGGAGCAAGACATAGCACCTCTCTCCATAGCTCAATAAGCGCTTAAGCCAAAATTCCAGGTTACTCCTGCGCGTTTATTGTTGGTGATCCATAATCCTGTTTTGAAATGTTAATGGAAAACCATATTGAAGCTGCCAATGTTTTAATATACACTTCTTCCAGATACATTAATTCTTGGCACCTCACTTTACCTCCTTCTTTTCCTGAATGTACCTGGCGAACGTCCAAAAAAAGAGCTTTGCTTCCTTGCTGCAGATGAGGAAATGTGTTTCAGGTTCCTTCGTGTGATTTAACACATCTTTAGGAGTTGGAGAAACAGGATTAGAGCATCTCCCACTGGCTCTCGCTATTTACGGATCAGAAGAGCAACCTTTGTGATTGCAAATGTGAAGATAAATCCGTGGTCATGGTTATGTTTGATCCTGAGCCTTCTGGTATCTCTGTTGGTTTATCTGCATAGTTTTTACTGCATTTTTGGTTGCAAACAATAAAATAATTAAAACCCCTTCTTAAGGTGTTCATCAAACAATATTTATGCATTTTCTATAATCTATTTCTACCTTGGTTTTACCTTGTTGTCTCATGGCTAGAAGTGCCCTCTGTAAGTTTGAGGCCACCTGAGAAACATGCATGTGTTTTGTGTTCAATAGGGTTTATAGCTTTGTAGCAGGAGATCCTCCACTCCAACCCATGTGTCTTCACAGAGCGGGCTTTTTGCACAGTTGCATTGTCATGCTGGAGGAGGTTCGAGTCTCCTAATTCAAGTGAAGGTTTTTCTTTGTCGTTTGCGGTTCTGAAACATTAAGTATCAGCTGATATCATTATACATCCAAGCTTTTTAATGTTACAGTCAACCATTTTTGGTTGCTATCAGTGTAATAAAGAGGCGGAAATAAAATGAACTGAGATTGAATGTTGAAGATCGCGGAATTGGTGGCTCAGTGGTTAAGGCTTTGGTTTATTGTTTGGAATTTCGGGGATTTAAACCCAATATGGCAAAGCCACTGTTGGGGCCCCTAAGAAAGGGCCTTAACTCTCAGTGCTCCAGGGGTGCTGTATCATGTCTGACCCTGTGCTTTGACATCACCAGGACATGCAAAGACAATCTGCAATTCCACTGTGCTATCAAATGTGCCAAGTATAAAGCTCCTTTCTTGAGGTGGTGGTGTTGAGTGTATTACTCTATTTCGCCCCCTGGTGGGTGTACAAAACAAAAGACTTCCACAAAATGGTATTCATTTAAAGCATGATTCGTCTGGAACCAGATTAGAACCTTCATCGAGTCAACGCAGTAATCTCTGAGACCCCTGGTCTGTCAGACATGGTAGCATCGTAAGCTTAGATGTTCTCTTTACATTCTCTGGAACAGTTTATTATCTGAGATACGCAGCCACATGCTTTCATAACCTCTACTTTGTCCCGCTGTAATGCTTTGCTTGTTCTTTAAGCAATGGAAAGCCACAGTGCATTTTAGGTTCCTTCAGATGACAAGTCGTGACATTTAACGTTGTGAATGTTCTTCGGTGATCTCTTGAAACAATATAAACATTTGGATGAGTAAAGAAGGAGAATAAAGATGAATAAGGAAATTATTCGGTTCGGAATATTCGCCTCAGATTCTATAAACATGATATTTATATTACTGTATAGACGACTGTGTATACCCAGGATCCTTCAAAAGATTATGCATTTCTCATTTCTCGTGTTTTTTTTCCGAATATTGTGTCTCTGTGACTGAACACAACAAGGTTAAAGGTCATAGTATTTCCAAAACCCAAAAGACTGAAGAGAAATCAGGCCTTCTTTCTTTTTAATCTCTTTATATTTAATTTCTTGTCCATTGATGAACAGTAAATGTAATTCATTATTGTTCTTAAGTGGCTTTTTCATGTATATGTACTTTACCGAAGTATTTCCATTTGGGACTATATTTTGGGACTGCATCAAGGATCGGCTCTGAGCCCTTTCCTGTTTGCAGTGGTGATGGACAGTTTGAAGGACGAGGTCAGACAGGAGTCTCTGTGGACTATGATGTTTGCGGATGATACTGTAATCCGTGATGAGAGTAGTGAGCAGGTGGAGAAGAGCCTGGAGAGGTAAAGGTACGTGCTGGAGAGAAGGGGAATGAAAGTCAGTAGGAGTAAGACAGAGTACATGTGTGTGAATGAGAGCGAGGGCAGTGGAGGAGTGCGGTTGCAGGGAGTAGAGGTGGAGAAGGTGGAGGAGTTCAGGTACCTGGGGTCAACAGTGTAAAGTAATGGAGAGTGTGTTAGAGAAGTGAAGAAAAGAGTGCAGGCAGGGTGGAGTGGGTGGAGAAGAGTGATAGCAGGAGTGATTTGTGATAGAAGAGTATCTGTGAGAGTGAAAGGGAAAGTTTATAGGACTGTTGTGAGACCTGAGATGTTGTATGGATTAGAGACAGTGGCATTGAGTAAAAGACAGGAGGTGGAGCTGGAGGTAGCAGAGCTGAAGATGATGAGGTTTTCGTTGGGAGTGACGACGATGGACAGGATTAGAAATGAGTTTATTAGAGGGACAGCACATGTAGGACGTTTTGGTACAAGGTGAGGGAGGTGAGATTGAGATGGTTTAGACACGTGCAGAGGAGGGACATGGGGTATATCAGTAGGAAAATGCTGAGGATGAAGACACCAGGAAGGAGGAAAAGAGGAAGATCAAGGAGGAGGTTTATGGATGTGGTGGGGGAAGACATGGAGATAGTTGGTTTGAAAGAGGCAGATGTAGAGGACTTTACAAATGATAATTATAATAGAAATCAATCAGTGTTTGAGTCATTAATATGATTCTTTTAATAGATCAGTGTGCTGAGAGTCACATTCGAGTCTTTACACATAAACTGAGGTGATTAAGAAAAGAATCTTGTGACAGATTTATTTATGATATAAACATATGATATAAACATTATAGCCATAATAAATCATAGTACTTTTAATACTTAAGTACATTGAAGGCAAATACTTTTGTACTTTTACTAAAGTGAAATCTGTACATTTGAGACAATGAATTTGGTCTGAATTTATTGATATTGATAAAAAGTAGGGATGCACCGAAATGAAAATTCTTGGCTGAAACCGAAAACCGAAACACCGAAAAAAATTATGCCAATTATTACCACCATTGCATTTATGGCTATGACTGTGTACTAACCTTACTAAAATCAAGGCATTTAAATTGCATAAATTAATATTAAAGTTTCAAAGAATAAATCAATTACAAATTATGAAAATATTTATTTATAGCACATTGCAACAATGCACAGGATAAAACTAATTAAAATTTAAACTTAAATGTTTAACTTAAATGCACTCATGTGTACATTAAATAATAATGTACAGGCCCTCTGGCCTGCTGAAAGGTTGTAAAATTAAATATGTTCTTGCATAAAAATAACAAAGTGCATTTAGAACAAGTGCAACTGCTTAAATTTACAACAATACAACAACATCACTGGGAAACTTCCTGCCTTTTCAAAAACGTCCACCACAGACGGAGTGCGCGTGCTCGGAGGGGTTTTGCTTTTCTGTGCGTGTTCCTCTCATATTCAGCATAGCGATCGGGATGTTTGGATTTTAGGTGATAAATTAAACCCGACGTGGAGAAAGTATTTGCAGACGCACCCCCTCTTGAAATTTCATCATTACATGTTTTGCAAATCGCTATCCGTGGGTCTTTCTCAGATATACTGAAACACGTCCACACCGCAGACATGTTGCTTTAGACAGGCACGTGCAGGGCGCGGTTTCTGTTTGCGTCTTCACAACAAACTGTTTCGGCCGTGTTTTTTCGGTGATCAAGTCTTTGCACTTTTGGGCCATTTTCGGGCGAAAATTTTCGGTGGCCGAATATTTGGTGCATCCCTAATAAAAAGTGAAAGATCAGTCAAAGATCACCACCAGTTTCAACACTAGGCAACATGCCAAATTTCTATTGTGAGGCACATGGGAGATATTTAATTCTGCTTCCTCTTCTTTTGAATAGGGTTAATGTGGCATAAATTTTGGTGCACTGATTGGGAAGGGTCTAAGGAACATTCTGACCAAATTTGAGTCAAGTGCTTCCAACAGTCTAGCGCCACCATTGGGTCAAATTTGGAAGCCTTGTGTCCAAAAGAATTGACGAGTGTACCATATCCCATAGGATCAATTTCCATCGAATTCGATTTTTCAGACATCTTGGATTGTTTGTCTTACACATTTTGTTCAATCATTAACAATTTTGGGATACATTACCTTCATCTTCTTCATATACACTATTAGTTTTTTTTATTTTCGTGCACTAATACTTATTTTTTATTTTCTTAAATGTGCAATTATTTAAGTTCTTTTTGGTTCATTTTATCTTTTATAAAATGTGCGACTGAAAACTTCTGTTACCAACACTAAAGATTAAAGACTTTCTGATTCTGATTCTGATTCAGAAAAAGCATTATTAATCAAATCAAAAGATTTGAAAAACTCCAAATGGTTTGCCCACAATGAGCCAACAGTGAATGGCTCTTTTGTTTGCAAGGGTTGGAAACTGCTGATCAAGATCTTTCCTCATGGAGAATCTAGCACTTCTGTTAGACCACAGTTCTGGCTCTGCTTTTCGCTGATCGATCAGACCACAGCTGTAGTAAGGTCTGTCAATATGAGGCTTACTAATGAACCGATTAATGTACCTTAAGGTGTATAATATGTGCATGAATTGTGATCTACTTCCTCGAGCATTAAGCAAAAAAAATCCAATATCACACATGAAAAACAGGAGAATAGAAATCATTTTGCAACAGGATCGGCCGCACAATTGTTGGTCTTGTGTGCTTTATTATTTGTCACAATAAACGCTGCAGCAGATCGAACAGCACTTCTAATGTTTCCTATCACCAGAATTAGATTTTATTTGCCTTTTCTATGCCGTAGTAGTACGCTTTCGCTACGACGGAACTGCAACAATAACTTCTGCTGTCATTTAGGCACGTCATTACCGGTGTCGGACGTATTCGACGGGTCGCGTGTGTTCGTAATGACAGCTGAAAGCTTTTCAACACACATCATCATCATTATTACATCTGGTTTTGTTGTTCGCTCACCGCTGGGTTCGAAAATGTGATCTGAGCTTTGGGAATAAAGGTGAAGTAATTGATGTGAAAGACGGACTTCTGAGCTGACAATCTGAAAAACACAGCATGAAATACGATCCTCGGAAATGAATCTATCAGACACAATGAGCTTTAATAGAGTGAAAGCTTTAGATCGGAGGAATTACATCATAACCATTATCACTGGCTTTGGTTTGCTCGAGCTGCTTTACTGAGCTCCAAAAAAAACCTGATTTCTACCATATTTCTGATGGAAAAGTCAGAGGATTTTATTTATAGAGTAAATTTAATGCGTTGTATTGAACATGTCCTTTATCTCCAAAAGGACTGTATTTGATATAAGGCAAACTTGTACATCAGGACCAGCGTGACCTTCTCTGCTCTAAACTAAACTAAATACCTCCAATAGTCTGTTCTCTTTATTTCATAGCATTTCTTTTGAGTTCGCTGCTGCAAGGAGTTTATGTTTATTACGTTGGAGCTTCTGTCCAATTAGATTTCAGCCGTCACATCGTGTGTTGCCGGGGCCAAAGGAATCTTCTATAAGCCTTCAGAAATCAGTATTGTGGCACCTAAAGTACATGCTGCTCAAAGCTGTTGCTTAAACCAATCAGATTAGCCCTCTAGCAGGCATTCAATAACCTCAGCATTTTCATGTCCTTCGATTGGACGGTCAGAGAGCACCGCTAGTCAGAGCTCACAACCCTCTCAAATATATTTATGTGGATTTAATAGTTTTTATTCCACATACGACTGACAGAGAAACTGATTTAAACTTACAAAAAGCTGGACACCGTGAAAAATGTCTTGGTAATTTATTCAACAAGACGCCATTTTGTTTCTTGATTAAACAGAAAGTTTTTCAGAATGTTTCACAAAACATCTATGGACCTTAGAAATAAGATTATAACCTCGAATGTTGTAGATGAGGCTGAGGAACTGTACAGGTTCAGGATTCGAATAAAGTTGAGCTTTTTGGTGAATGAAAAATGACTGGAAAAGTCAGGAATTGTTTTATTTTTTAACTACTTAACTGTACACTCTAAACCGTTTCATGAACTTCCATCACCTGATTGGCCAGAAAACATTAACGCCAGACACCACAGTTCATTAACTAGCGAGACACTGAGATTATGTCTGATAACAGAAGCATTAGCATTAGCCCGTGGATGCCATTTATTTTGCGCTAAAGCTCGAGTTTGTCATGATTGAGGAGACGGAACGATATAAAAAAACCCTCATGCCAGAGCATTCGATGCAGTTTGGCTTTGATGAAAATGTCAAGCTATTCGTTCTTATCGAATATCGCTATCTGTTAAAGATCACGGCATTAAAGAGATCGCCGCGTGTGTAAACAGCTGGCAGGTAAGCAAAAATGTGACGCATTGACCGAAACGTTCTGATGCGACTTTCAAAAAATGTCAGATTCAGACGAGAGGCTTTGTCATCGTCTTAAGAGCCAGACAAGTTGTCCAGACTGTGATTCCTCATAGTCCTGTAATAATGCTACGTTCTTATCATGAGAGGATCAGACTCACGTGAAGACTGATGGTTGTTAACAGCTTTAATATTTCTATTTACAAACACTCACCCTGACAGAGATGTAATACACATTATATGGACAAAAAGTTTTAGGACACCTGACCACAAGAACATCCCATTACACATTAAGTCTCCATTATACTGTTATAATGAGCTCCACTGATGTTTTACTAGATTTTGTGGAGATTCATTCAGCCACAAGGGTGTTAATAAAGTCAGGTACTGATGTAGTTCAGGTGAGGAGGTTCCTGGGGTCCAATCAGGGTTCACATTCATTCTAAAGGTGTTTAATAGGGTCTAGTGATCTAGAACAGGAGATCTTCCACTCCAGCCCATGTAAAGCAAAATCGTCATGGAGCTGGCTTTGTGCACAGGGGCACTGTCATGCTGAAAAAGGATTGGGTCTCCTAAAATATATAGAACCACATTCAGAGATGTTCTATACAATTGTGTGCTTCCAAATTTTCAGCCATATATGGCTGGAAAAGACAGGTGTCCCAATACTTTTGTCTATATAGTGTATATTCCTGAACCCTTACAAATGGATTTAATTGCAAAGTGCTAAACAGTGTGTGTGTGTGTGTGTGTGTGTGTGTGTGTGTGTGTGTGTTAGCCTAAAAATGGTGCTAAAACATTTAGCACCTATTGATGTATATGCAGTCATTTGTGCCATGACACCATTATACGAAGTGCACACATTAGCCAAAACACATAATATAAAAAAAACCCTCAAAGATATACATGATTTCAAACATTCAACCAATATTTATTTTCATAAAATCCTCATTCATACATTTTTCATATCGATTAAAATATTAGCAATCTTTTTGGAATGAAAAACGAAAACAGAAAATCACCTTTTAAAAGAAATACTTATCATACCGCTCCATAGACTTATTATTGCACAATAAACATGCAAACTTAACAAATGCTAATAAAAATAATAATAAATAAAAAAATAGTAATAAATCAAGGCCCATTGGGGCATGAGTCATGTTGCCCCTAGTGCCTTTCTACAAAGTGAACAATATGATGGAAAGAGTCGTTTCTATTCCAAGATATACTGTTAAGATTTTAAAATTCTGGAGTCTAGAGTATTAATCCATATATTAGAAATGCACGAGAACTACAGTGGCCTTGCTTCCCCAAACAGAGGCTGAGAAAAAAGGAAAGATTATGTTTGTTTTTCTCAAACTCTGCTGGTTTCTGAACAGGTCTCCGGTATTCTGCATGGTTTTTGAGATCATTTCCTGAACATATTTTAGATCTGGCAAACCTGGTTTATGGAGATGAGAAAAACACACATGGAAACAGGTTTCATACAAAACCAGTGCAAAATGTATTTTTCACCTTTGAACATTTTGCTGTTTAAAGTGTGTCGTTATTAAAATCTCCAGCAACATGAACAAACTCTAAACTTCATGATGCACCTTTTAATAGCTTTAAATAAAAACTTGGAGTTTATTAACACGTTTCTCTGTACCTTGTCCTTTTTTCCATTGGCTGAACTGTTTTAGGGTGTGGCCCTGGCAACATGGGAGAAAAGTGGGAGGAGTCTATTTTTGGAGGGAAAAACAACAATAGAAAACTATGAAGGTCCTGCTGAGTATTTTGTTATAAATAATAAGTGCTACAAAAAAAAAAGTTTTCTTTCATGGAGACTGAACAGGAGAGATGATCGAGAAGAAGATTTAGGATTCGGGGGAACTTCAGATTTTAAAGACGGTGAGTTTTGTTGATTTATTTCATTGCTTGGTTTGGTGGAGATCTTTGTTTTGCGTGAAGAACATAAAATTCAGAAATAGAGCTTTTTTTCTTTGGATAATTGGTTTGGATTTTGCCGATGAGACATGCAAGGGACTTTTGTCACAATTGTGCATTTTAGATATTTTAGATGTTAGATGTAGCGCAATACAATTTGAATTGATAGTATTCTGTTTAAATGAAAGACGCAATTCAGGTAAAGATTTGTCCATTTTACTTAGAACGAGACTCAAAGATCCGAGTCAGTAAAATGAATGTTTCTGAAAGTGACTCCCTGAAAAGCTGGTGACGTGTATGACGTGTTCGGTATCTACGTGATTATTCCAAGCTGAAACCGAAGCAGCAGAATAACCGAAGCAGATCCATGGAAAGTAAAAAAATCTGCTTGATTGTCAGGACATCTTCAGTGCATCCAGCACCTATTCACACTCCATTAACAATCTTCTTCTGCAGTCTTCATAACAATCTTCTGCAACTGCACCACTCCATTAACAATAAATCCTGATAAAATGATTGCAAAAAATTGCAGAAATGAATTTTTTTATTGTGTTTTTTAAAGATAGATCTGAATCAGACCCAGAGAGGTTTCGGAACATTTAATGCCTTTTTTTATATTGGAAAAGAAGCAGAATAATTATTTCTGCATTTTGAATGAAGGGAAAAACTAACTGTTCTTACTAGCGTTTTCTTTGTGTTTTTTTTTCAATGGTTGATACGAATTTTTTCTATGATGAAAAATTCTGACGTTCGTTACCTAACTTAAGCTACATAAATATTGCAATATCTGTTAATCCACCACATGGTGGCGCTCTGTGGCTGCCTGATCTGTATATGTGCCTGATACACATAATTCTTCCAATTAATTATATCAAAATCAAATTTTTCACTTATTGATATTACATTTTTTTTTCAATTTTAAAAATCATGGTACCCTCTGATGTTCCAGGGACCTTCAAATAAAAGCTTATGAGAATCTGCCTGGTTTACGCTCTATATCTCACACAGAAAGGATATCCTTTAAAAGACGAAATCAAGTACATTCAGAGAGAGAGAGAGAGAGAGAGAGAGAGTAAATGAAATGGCACAGTAAACCCTCATGGTTGCTTTGTTTCCTGATTAAACGCTTGCCTCGATGTCCTGTTTCAGCTGCGTAATTGATAGGCCGGTCAGGTTGTTTTCGGACATCAGAAGAGCATGTAGAAGTTGAAACATTACCCTCCCTGCTTAAACTTTGTAAAGAGAGTCAATAGGCAGGTCAAGTGTGTCAGGAAAAGCCGATGCCAGACAGAACTTTGGAAGCATTACAAGGCATAGTCCTTTAACTTGATTAATAGCAGCTCCTTTGATTTCTTTCTTCTTTTTTTTTAATTACTTTGTTTTGCTCTCTTGTGCCAAAGAGAAACATTTTCTGAGTAAAACAGTCCATCCACCATATATATGTATGTATAAATATAATAAAATTTTGGATTTTAGATTTGTATTTGCGTTCAAGGAGGACGTTCATGGAGAGGAAGACAATAAGCTTCTGGATCATTTCTATTCCGAATGCAGCTACGATCATTTTTTATGCCCCGTGCAAAAAGAAAAAAAACAAAAGAAAAAAAACAGCGAATCAATTTGTTCCTTTCGCTCTGCCTTGCCAAGATGAGAGAAAGAGAAAAAGGATTACAGAATCGGCCTGAGACCAATAAGGGGGAAAAATGTCTTGAATGGGCGAATCAGTTATTAAACATTATTGGGCCTCTCATCTCTTATTCAGGCCTGCAGTCATGGTTTGGCAGGAGAGAGCGCTGCCACCGCTGCATGATAGATTCGAGGACTAAACAGAGCCGACTCGAGTTTCAAGGTGAGGAGGCTTTTTATGAACTGGAGGATGGAATCGGGGCTAACTCTGCCGCGATCGCGGTTTCCATTAAAGCTAACACAGCAGCGTGGAAGCCTCATCCGTCATCGTGATGCGGAACAAGGGCCCTATGCGGGAAGACGTGCTCTTTTCCACGGCACGGCATAACATCCGATAAATCGCCGTGTGTTTCCTATGATTTACTAGAATTCCCTCCTCAGTGCTTCTTCATTCATATCTGACTTGTTTGGTTCCATTCGTTCTGTTCCAGATCCGTCCCAGTTCTTTTCAGCTGCGTCGCTCGTATTTCTCAAACTATTTCTCGCTTTGTGCACTTTATATGAAATTCGTTTATGCAAATGACTCTTCTTTTCGTGTTTCTCTCGTCGCCTATCTCCAGTCCACACTTCATCAGGTTTCATGCAGAGAAACTCCATTAGCAGTCTGAAGAAGCACGGCTTCCATCCGAGCCCCGAGACGATGGCTGAAGCCTTCAGCTAGGTCACTCCTGTTTGTAAACGCGGGATGTTCCAGCTGTGCTGACCACAGAGGAGGCAAGCTACTAGCGTTTCCATGGCCTTAAGGTTAATGTCCTTAATTATGGCTGGCCAGGATGCGTTCGGTTGCTACTGAGATGCCAAAAATCAGCTGGCTGTTAGATTTCATTGCAGGA
The DNA here is from genome assembly GCF_014805685.1 of Silurus meridionalis. Lineage (NCBI taxonomy): Eukaryota > Metazoa > Chordata > Actinopteri > Siluriformes > Siluridae > Silurus > Silurus meridionalis. Next base: position 23,083,427 of record NC_060898.1, on the reverse strand, counting down.
CTGAAACAGACATTTTGTGAGAGAAAGAAAGAGCAAGAGAAAGAGAGATCTGGAGAATCAGTTTAATTACAAAAAGCTCCTCTGCCCTCTGTAGGAAACTGGATGCGTATTTGGTGTGAAAACTTTACTAACGCAGGAACCCACTGCTGATTTTTGGTGAATAAAATATTTATTAGTTTAAAGACTACTATGTTAGAACATGTTTCTCAGTTGTTGGTCAGAGTTTCAGCTAGAAATCGATCAATTTATTGACACCGATAGCTCATTTCTGGAACTATCGGCTACTGCCAAAAATCCATACCAATAGTTTTTCTGTCTTCCGGTCCCCTGTTATTACGAGAGCGCCTCTAGAGGCAAATCACTGACACCACGTGCTGTTTGTTTTTCCACGTGAGACTGCGCGCTGCACGGGGAGTGCTATATTATATTTGTAGTTTATGAAATGTATATTTATATTTATTTATTAATAATATATTTATTTTATATGTTTAGTATTTATCCAGTATGCATTTTAAAAACATCTGGTTGTTTACTCGATTAACGTCTTTTGATTGGACGGTCGGAGTGCGCACTAGTCAGAGCTCGCAAACCGCATCTGTAGCAAACTGCACAATCTCAAATACATTGGTGTGGATTTAACAGCTGTTATTTTTATAGAGGAGAAGAAACAGATTTTATCGCAGATACATTTAAAAGATGGAGTTTTGAAAGAGAAGATGACCAAAGAGAAGATGAGAAAGACCATTTACACTTTTGTGTGGTCTTTCCTGTAGAATTTGCACAAAACACACACAATTTGCCTTTTGCCATTCCCAGGAATGCCCAGGAAATCATGAAATAAATGCAGGAAAACCCCGTGGTGATGTGATGAGGTGAATATCGATGCTTCTGCTGGAGATGATGTATGTGGAGGTGCAGTTGCGGCTCCTGTGAAAGGAGACTTGTTGAATTGGGTTTCTTGCTTTAGTGAAGACTTTCTAACTGTATGAGATCCTGTGTGTGATGCAGCGCTCTGTTCTTCTGCACTTCTCTATAATACTGATGTGTCTATAGACGTGGCATCATGATGTTGGGATTAAGAGGTGGATTGATGTAGGAAGGAAACCACTGAAGGTGGAGGAAAGACAAAAATATTGTGAACCCAAAAAAAAAACTTTTGTTGTTTTGTGTCTTAATACAGACACATCCATCTGAAGACGATATCATCAGCTACCTCGCATCTTTCCACCGAGCCGACTTCACGTTTACACAGAAGCTCCATTCATCCTGCCCAAACTACAAACCGGATCAGATATGTACGGTGACCATTTCCTCCCTGTTTACCCACCACCTCCTCTCTCTCTCTCTCTCTCTCTCTCTCTCTCTCTCTCTCTCTCTCTCTCTCTCTCAGATTTACAACCTCCTTTCAGGTTTTTCTCCACCACATTACATTCCAGTCAGCTGTTTTATTTTCCCACCACCTCTCAATGACCTGCATACCCAGTACTCCCGGGCCCTCGGGTGACCCCGAACCAGTAGCCGTCCATATCCCAACTCTATACCAGGCCTTGGGCCTTTTTTAATTTATTATTATTATCTGAGAGATACATGCATTCTATAAAAGAGAGATTGAGAAAGATGAGAAAGAGCAAGACTATAGGGAGATGGAGAAGTGGCGAGGCGACAGAGAAAGAGGGAGGGATGCAATAAGCGAGAGAGCGATAGGGCGAGGGAGGAGAGACAGAGATAGAGGGAGGTATGATGGTGCAGATAAGGCAGCGGAGAAGAGAGATGGAGGTAATAAATCGGGCCGAGCGAAGGGAGTTGCACGGCGAGCGAGCGTGCAAATGCAGAAACGTCAAGAAAACTGAGTGCGCAGTGAACGAAAGAGGCAGGTTTTTTATTTTTATTTAAATGAGGGTTAAAATTGTGCCAGAGTTTAAGGTTGAGCGTATGGAAACGCAAAGTGTGCAATGCTAATTAAACACATTTATATGCACAAATTTCTTTGTGTGCTGTGAGAACCCATGTTCTCCGTTCTTGGAACCAAGAGGGAACCCTTTATCCCTAAATCTAGATTTAGAGTTCCAGGTATTACTGAAGCGGAACACCTTCACCTCTCATCCGGCTGATGTTATCGGCACTATAGATACACCATATAGACATAATGTTTGTGGACACTTGACCAGACGTTTGGTGTGTACTTATTTTTGAATATCCCATTCCAAATTTAGCCTCAATTTACTGTTATAATGAGCTCTTCTCTTCTGGGAAGATGTTCCACTAGATTTCATGGAGATTTCTGCTCATTTAGCTACAAAGGTGGGTGTAAGTAAAGTGAGGTAGTGATGTAAGTGAGAAGGTGAGGAGGCCTGGGGGTGCAATCAGCGTTTACATTCATCCCAAAAGTGTTCAAATGGGTTGGAGCTCAATAGCAGGAGATCTCCCATCTCTTTAGCAGATCTTCAGAGCTGGCTTTGTGCCCAGGGGCATTGTCACGCTGGAAAAGGTTTGGTTCATGTGAAGGCAAACTACCATGCTACTGCATCCAAACACGTCGTGCCTCAAACGTTTGGGGGCTGGAAAATTCAGGTGTCCTAATACTTTTGTCTGTATAGTGTATGTTAGCTAACTGAAACCAAAGGCAGGTGAAAGTGCAGTAAGATTTAATACATTTTCTGTCATAGTCTGCTACATGTTGAGCTAATTTAGCTGTTTTTATTTAGCTAATGCTAAGTCGGATGGACTAGCGCTGATTCAGCAGTGAACATTCATGCTATGCTAAATTCAGGTTATTTACCAGACGTTTTTCTTTTTTATTTCATTTATCAGCAAACTACCACTTTAATGTATAATAAACTACTGTTGTCTCTCTTTGTTTTTGCTAATATTAGACTAGCATTGATTTCAGCAGCTAGATTTCCTTGCTAATGCTAAGTATTATTTATTTACAGCATCATGCAATTGTGATTATTTCCATATTATATATAATATATACATAGCACTGAAAATAAACTTGCAGAGAGTAAAGTAATGGTGTTGTTTTGCTTTAATAATTAATACATTTATCAGGTTTTTTTTTTTTTCAATGTTGTTTTACTTGTTTTACTGCTTTTTACTTTTTATCCCCAGAGTAAATTTTCTGGCTCGGTACTTCCATTTTTAATTAATTTGAACACATTATCTAAGAGCAGAACTTGTTAGAACGTGTGCAAACACACACGCACGTACGTGAGCGCGCGCACACACACACACACACACACACACACAGTTATTCTAACAAGTATAAAAAGCTATAACGAACAATTTGATGGATCTGCTTGTGTATTCTGTTCATCATCACTTTGAGCAATAAATCTCCATCACTGAGCTCGATATAATATAACCCACAGTGACATATAAACATATAAATCTAAACAAAACTCAAGCAGATTCTCAGTGTACAACAGTTTCATTCCATCCAGCCAATATAAAGAGGCACATCCATTAAATGGCGTGTTATAAGAAAACAACCCACACGTCTGCAACGCGATCAACAAGTTCAGCTTTTCACACTTTCATATTTACGCCATTTGCAGATGCCCTCATAAAGAGGAACTTACAATTATCTCGTTCCTCTTAACATCTCAACCACTGAGCTGTCCTTCCCTACACCTTACAATAACATCATAACGCTTATTAACACAGACTGGAAGAAGCTGAACTCATTTCACAGGTTTATACTTGACCTTTAAAACAGAATAAAAATAATAAAAAAAGATTACATTTTATTTGTATCATTTATATCTATATAATGTTTTCATTTTATTAATAGTAAACAGAAATTTTTTTATTATTGTGAGATTTTTAAATAGCAAAAAATATTCCATTTTAATTTGATAATTAAATTAAATTAATTTATTTTGGTTTTACTTGTTTTTTAATTATTATATATTCATTATAATTATAAAAAAAAATATTTTAATTATGATCACATTTTAATTATATACTTATAAACTTTTTTTAATGAAAATGTATTTTTTTCCCATTGTATTTATTGTTCATTTATTTATACGTCTTTAATGTATTGTAGACAATAAAAAAAAAAAAACTCTACATTCACTGAGCTGAAAGCATTCATTCTGTGTTTATTTGGACTCGTCTGCTTGACCTTATTTGGTGTATTTATTTATTTACCACTTTTTATTTAAAGAATAAGAATATTATTAATACAATGACAATGAAATACCTTGTTTTTATATAAGAGATTGTAACAATAAAAAATCTTTGGCTTATATATATATAAAGCTAAAGATTTTTTAATGTTACAATCTCTTATATAAAAACAAGGTATTTCATTGTCATTGTATTAATAATAAACAATAATATTTATGTATCTATTTATCGAAAAAAAAAATTGTAAAGAGTTTAAAAAAGAAATCAAACAAACAAAAACAAAACTACTTTTACACCCAGTAATCCAAAAGCATTAATTCCAAGTTAAATCCGACTCGTGTGTTTTTTCTAGACCTAATCTCAGGAGGTTCTTGTTTCAGCTCGGGCTCTCAGGCCTGAATGGTTGCTCACGGATCTTCTGATTTCTCAGCCTCACAATCGTTTGGTTAGGAAGCAGGAACATAAAAACGAGCATGTTTATGTTGATCAAAGAAGAGGATGGACATCGTTCAGGGAAACGCTCCGGGGGTCAATGACATGCGACACGATAAGATGCGTGGGAGATCGTCCCGTTGGAGATGTGGATCAAGTGACACCATTTACCAAGCAAGAAACTCATTCTGTAACGGAAGGAGTTGACGTTCTGGCATTTAGTGAACAATTCATGATGGTTTCCATTAGCCATAGGACCAAATGGATGGACTGATAGTTCTCTCTTTTTACTGTAATGTTCTGAAGTTCCTCGTTACTGTATCTGTGGAAGCCTGCCAGGAGAACCTCCTAAAAGTCCTTTCAAAGTGCTCGCTTGGCACGTGTGCGACGCTTATTGAGTAAGAGCTTCTTTTATGGCTCGTTATTTCTTTTCCTCGAGCTGTAGGCTTCACTTCACACGCATGGTAGTAATTAAATCACTCGCAGGACACAACATCGAGCTTTGTTTCAAACCAGCTGATCTCCAAGCGCAAGTATAAACCTGTGAATCTGACATAAGTTCTCAAATACACCTCGTGCTTGTCAGGGAGACGTCAATGAGTCTGTGTATAGACTCCGTCTGAGGAGACGTCACTCAAAGCCTGTTCTTTTACCTGGAAATTACAGGAAGTACAGGAAGTGGTACTCGAAAGAAACCGATTTTTATTTTCAAAGAAATTCACCTGTGAATGCTGGAGTGAGCACAAGTGTGGTATTCCTCGGGAAGTGGTGAAGAGGTGGAGAGGGAGATTTTTAAAAGAGCAAAGCGTTGTGAGCACTGTTCATCGTTTGTGACCAAACTAAAGGTGGACTGGTCCATGTACAAAACTATTTGTACTATTGTTGTGTTATACACTAACATGTGATACTGAACACCCCACAAGAGCTGCAGTTTTGGAGATACAGTAGTTGTTTAACAGCTTCTGCACATTTTCACTGCTCATGTTTATTTATTGGCTTTACATACCTATCTGTACAATACTGTGTTCCTGTAATATGCAGTGTTGGATGAAGTACACATCCTGTATTTGAGTTAAAGATTCACTCAGTAAAATGTGACTCCACTTAATGTAAAAGTTTTTACCTCCAAATGTACTTAAGTATCCAAAGTAGTGATTTATTATAACTATAATGTTCCTGTTATCATTTTAATCACAAGACTCTTCACTTAATCACCTCAGTTTATGTGTAAAGACTCGAATGTGACTCTCAGCACACTGATCTATTAATAGAATGATATTAATGACTCAAACACTGATTGATTTCTATTACAATTTTCATGAACCCTTTTTAAAAAAAAGAATTGTGTAATTAAATCCACGTGTGTGGCGGTGAGTTCGAGTCTGGAGTTTCTTCATCATTTATTCCTCTCTAAATGTTCTGCTTGATGTTGAACTGATGCTGAACTGTATGTTGGTGATCAGTAGATGCACCAAGCGCCGATCAGAACACGTGTAAAACAGAGCGTGAACTCAATCCTGATTGGTGACTCGCTGCGTGTTTCACCAGTTACGTTTTAATCCTCGTTAATAAAAAGAAACGACTGATTTCACTAAATGTAGTAATAAGTAGAATATTTGAATGTAGTTTCCCAAAATGGAAATACTTTAGTAAATTACAGATACACGAAAAAGCTACTTAATTACAGTAACGAATTACATTTACTTCCTCCACCGCTGATACCATGCAATGATAATAAATTTACCTCTCTCCCATTTCTGGTCTCGAGCGTCCGTATGCGTATGAATTGAAGTCTACGAACGTGACCAGAGACTCAGAGCACTATAGGGATACACCAAGACATAAACGACTTTGATTTGACATCCATAACATTCAATGATTATAAACTCAACTGCCAATGAGGAAATAAAAAATTAAAACCAGTTTCAACCAGTTTAGCTTTCAATCGCACATCTTCAAGTCACGGCGGTGACAAAACCACTGGAGTGAAGTGTCCCTGAAAATGTGCTGATTAAGAAATTGATTGAATATCTGCAGGGCAGGATTGACAGCTGCTGTAGAAGGACTCGACCAAGCCATGCATAATGAAGAAAATAAGGGGGGAAAAAAAAACCTTCGGCTAAGGCCATTATGTTGGAGAGATAATCATCTCGGAGTGAGATTGGGGAGCGAGTCGAGAGGAGGAGGAAGTGCTGTCGGAGATGAAGATGATTTAAAAGGAAGGAAATGAAGGTATATAAAGGAAGGGAAGTCATAAACAGGAATATAATTTGTTGGACCTTTCTTGCATCTTTTAGAGGTCAGTCTGTTTACGAGCTCGTAGCCTCTGGGATTTGCACGAGTCGCGTTTGGGAACACAGCAGGAGGCCATCGCTCAGTAGCCAGAAAGAATTTCTCCAGAGAGTTCTCCAATTTCAAAGAAAAGAACCAGGAATCACAGACATCTACAATTACTGCATAAAGTACTTAACTGGACTTGAAAGTGTGTTGGTTAGAACGTCTTCATGGATGTGTCAGGGTTGAAGAATCCTGATCACTTGAGCAATAATCTAGAGGTTTCAAATTTTAAATGTTTGCAAACATCTCAGCCTTGTGAGGGTTTCACCTGGGAAGTCTCTGAACATGAACGTGTACCTTCACTGTCCTGAATATTCCATTATCATGTACAAATGCTCAGGAGAAACGAACTTCATAGAGAATTTATTCTGGTACCGCTTTCCTCACATCTGTATATATATATTTTTAAATATTCCTTCGCATTTATTTTGTTGCTGCAGAACTTTAATCCAGGTGTAGGTGTGAGGGTTACAGGATGTTCACGCACAATGTGGAGGTGAAGAACGACCTGAGGTGAAGCAGAGAGCATTATAATTGTGTATAATTGTTGAGCCTCGTCCGCCCACAACCCTGTCGCTGGTTCACCACTGTTCCCTCCTTGGAGCACTTTTGATAGATTCTGACCACTGCAGACCAGAAACATCCCACAAGAGCTGCAGTTTTGGAGACGCTCTGACCCAGTCGTCTAGATGTCACAATTTGTCAAATCCTTACGCTCGCCCATTTTTCCTGCTTCTAACATCAACTTTGAGGACAAAATGTTCACTTGCTGCCTAATAAATAAATCCACCTACTAACAGGTGCCATGATGAAGAGATCATCAGTGTTCTTCACTTAGAATGTTCTAATGTTATACCTGATCTCAAAATCTTGAAATCTTGATCTCAGGTTGACACACGTGTTTTCCAAACGGCTTCGATATCTGCGCTAAACATCTCTATCTAATAGTCATATTTCTGTTCCGATCCTTCAGAAACATTAAGTTTTTTATCATTATTTAAAATAAATTTTTATGTGGAAAACGTCTTCAGAAGCCATGAGTCTTGGCTCCGCTGCGTCCCGGTCCTGATAGCGACGCCACCGCGTGACTACGTGATGAATTTCACAGATGTAAAGTATCGAAATCCTCAAACCGTCCATGATGATAAAAAAAAAAAAAAAACACACTCTAGAAACAGATACTCTGAACAGCCCAGGGGCGAGAAAGGTATGGACAGATAGAGAGATGGAGGGATGGAAGGAGGGAATTCCTGATTTTTTTTCTTTAATAGATTCATATGATTTTATAATAGAGCATAGCTTAAATTTTTTTTTTATTGTTGCAGATAATTTTGAAAACTGACCCCATTTCCTCTTCCTCTTCCCCTCTCTCTCTCTCTCTCTCTCTCTCTCTCTCTCTTTTCCAGCTGTGTATGTTCCTTTTCTTTTTTTCCCTGAGATTGCAACATCTGGGAAGGGTTTCTCACAGTAATCTCTCCGAGCTCAGGGGCCTGCTCTGCATCATAATAGCGCTCGGCCCCTTTCTTTCCTCTGGCGAAGCCCACCATTTAAACACACACACACACACACTACACACACACACACACATACACACACATTGCTCTGGTGCTTGAAATGAGGTAATGCTTACATGATGTGAGCGAGAAACGCAAATTGATCGGGCTTCTTGCAAAAGAGTTAGGCCAGGATTACAAAATAGTCATGGACAAAAAGCAGATAAAGCAACACACACACACACACACACACACACACACACACACACACACACACACACGCACACACACACCTTTTTTCTCTCCCAGAACAAGATGTTTACTCTGACTTCATTTCTATTCCCTATTTATGTTGGATACATCTGATTTTACAGATTCTCCTCGCTGTTATCGCTCTCCAGAGAGAAGAGCTCGAGATCAGACTTCCTGAAAGTTTCAGACTAGATCTTCTTCACCATCTCGAGCTTGGGCACACATGTGACCCAGGGTTTTAGTGACGACATCCTGGTTTTCTCCCTTGCGTAACCATGAACGCACGCTCGTAGCGTCACACGTGAGGAGAACAGAGGTTAGGAGGATCTCTCACGTGTTCTCTGGAAAGAACCTGTTAACCTGAAGGCCACTTCCTGAGAATGCCTGAGAATCTCACAAGGCAATGATTTGAGGTTGCGAATAATATCAAGTAATTAGCCTTGTCTTGTTTCTGTGTGTGTGTGTGTGTGTGTGTGTGGGTTATAGTGCGAAAGCTTGCAGATGTCGATTAATCTATTCTACAGTGTCGTCTGCTAGAACCTGATGCAGTAATGAGGTTTTTTTTTCTACTGATCCTGCTGATCTATCAGGTCCCAAGAAATCAGAAACCTGGCATCCGGGGTAATTAGGACGATTAAGTGATTACGCAACAAGCACAAACTATGCAGTCACTTCAACCTCCACTTCAAGCATCTCATCAAATCGTACATCCACACCAGCGTTCACGAAACTGTACCTGATAGACGTTTTTCACGTGCGCTTCTCCAGAATATATCCCAAGCCTTGTTGGTGGAGTCCTTGACATGCTCGCTGAAGGACCTCCGCAGTGGAGTTTTCACCATGTGAGCCATATCCGTGTGCTGTCCTGTGGACGATGCTCGGTGCTCCTCAGGTTCCTCACTCCATCTGCCCTGAGACACAGGAGCGAGTTTGGTCTGAACAAAGTGAGAGGAGGAAAAGTTTGTCCGCTTCTAAGTTGATGCAAAAAGTCTGCATGTAATTTAGTGCCCGCTCTCGTCCAAGCGTTGGGAGAGTGTGTGAGAGTGTGTGTGAGATGGAAAGAGGGAGGGAGGGAAAGAAAAAAAAAAAAAAAAAGAGAGAAGAAATTTTCTCTCCACACTCAAACAAACCAGAGGTCAAAGCCGCCCGAAAAGGAAATGCGGGTCGAGCAGTAAAGCTTCAGAGCGAGACACTTCTCCATCTGTACAGGCATAATTAAAACACACACACACACACACACACACGCACGCCCTCGTCTGTCTGCAGAACACTCAGACAAACATTAAGGTTGAAACAGTGACTTTGGGGAACTGGTTGAAAAACATCTCATTCCACATTTAGTCTTCATTTCCTCTTATAATAAAGCTCCACTCTTCTGAGTGGATGTTCCACTGGATCTTTTGGAGATTTGTGGTCATAAGGCTGTTAATAAAGTCAGGTACTGATAGTGTGTTCAACAGGAATGAGATCAGAGGTTTATAGCAGAAGATCTTCCACCAAATCCAAACCATGTAAAAAGCAGATCTTCATGGAGCTGGCTTTGTGCACAGGAATATTGTCATGCTGGAGCAGGTTTGGGTTCCTAGTTAAAAATGCTACTGCATAAAAAAAAGGCGTTCACATTCGCGTGCCTTCAGCTTTGCGATAAAAGTTTGGGAAAGAGCAACATGGCTGGGAAAGTCAGACGTCCCAAAACTTTTTTGCATGAAATTTTCTTTTCACTTAAACTAGGTGACCCAAAACTGTTCCAGCATGAACATGCCCTTGTTCACGTAGCAAACTCTATAAAGATCTGCTTTCCATGGGTTGGAAGTGTGTGGAAGATCTCCTGCTATAGAGCTCCAACCCTGTTAAACACCTTCGAGATAATTGTGATTGCTGACTGCACCCCAGGCCTCCTCACCTTCTCACCTACATTACTACCTGATTTTACTAACACACTTGTAGCTGAATCTCCACAAAATCTAGTGAACCATCTTCCCAGAAGATTAGATGTTGTTGTAACAGTGAATTGGGACTGAATGTGGAATGGAATGCGCCAAAAAGTACATACCGATCTTATGGCCAGGTGTCCGCAAACTTTTGGCAATGTATGTCTGAAAAGGTCCGATGTCCCAATACTTTTAGCCGAATCCTATATATATATATATATATATATATATATTCTAAAAAAATACAGAAGAATTCTAAACGTTCCACGTTAGATAACGTTGAAGACACAAACACGGAGCTCGTTGTGCCGGTGATTTTCACGCTCCGAGCCAATTTCCAATAATGTTAGTTAATTTCCCATCATTCCACCCCATGTTTTTCTTGTTACTCGATGTCCTGGATCTCTGGTGAAAATTTCCAACTTGGTGCAGGTTAAAAAGTGGTTTTAGTTTTTCACTCTTTTTAACTTAAAAATAAATCCAACAACAATCCAGGTTCATTTGAATAAAAGTTCACTGTAAATTACTCTCACTTCACTTTTAAACCGCCGATTCTCTACGTGATGTTATTAAAAGGGGTGGAATTTGCTGCTACAGTTGAATGAAATATAGAGTTTGTACATCATAAGTCTAATATGGAATATAAAATGATTATTAATGTGCTGTAGGTCTTCTATAGTGAAGATGCTGACCGTGACCTTGTATTAAAAAAACCCAAAAAAACAAAAACCTTGTTTAGTGTCAGATTGTGTAAAGGTTAATGCGATGCGAATATCAAGTTGTGGTACGAAAGGATTTTGTCCTTGTGTGCAAAAGGCCACGGTCAAAAAGTGTAACAAATGGGCCAGATTGCAAAGTGTGTGTGTGTGTGTTTGATAGTTTTTCATCACTGTAGGGCATTGGAAAAGGTGTGTCCCCGTACACCACAACCCTATTGGTCCTGCAGTATAAGTGTTTGTGTGTGTGTGTGTGTGTGTGCTGATATTTTCTGTCAATGTGTGCACAGTGTGTGCAATATTTTCTGTCTGTAATTTCTCAATATAGGAAATAGTCGTCAGGTGTAATGCTAACTACAACCAGCGAGCGGTTTAGCAATGCAAAAATGTGTGTAAATAATTCACAATGAAGAAGCTTTTAATGGACGAGTTTAAGTTTTACTACATAGAAACTGGTGATTTGTAAAACAAGATGTTGGCCATTTTGAGTTTTGCAGATCAGATGAAGTCGGCGATTTTAGGTTTTATTAATTAGGAGACGGTGGCCATTTTAAATTCAATCAATTTGCCATTTGGATTTTTATTAATTGTGATATGTCGGCCATTTTTATTTTTATTTTACTGGGAGATTACAGCCATTTTGTTTTGTCCTATATAATGTAAAATTAATTTGATCATGTCTGATCCTTTCTACAGATGGTATATATACTGTAATAGGTTTTTTTCCAATCTAAACTTGTGTTTAATAAACACTCTTAATGTCTTTTGTTCTGACTCGATGATCATGAAACAACATAAAACACTTTTTTTGTTCAAAATTAAAATAATATTTGCTGTAAAATAAATAATAGAAGCCGTTTCTTGTATTATTGTTCTTTAAGGATTGATTTTTAAATGGATGTGGGCCTCTGAGCAATATAGATTCATGAAGCCCTGGAGTTCTTGCTCTGAGGGGACATTTCTCTCAAAAGATCCTGCTGTAGCTGTAGCTTGATGCGCATTTGATTAAGTTTGCATGAAAAATGAAACGTAAGATCGTTATATCTATGAATTCGTTGAAGCGCAACGTCATTTCATTTTACTCAGATTGTTTTTTGTTTTTTTTTAAGAAAATTAATAAAAGAGAGAAACATGATGTTTACCACACCACTGACGGAGGAATGAATTCAAACACAGGATCAGTGAAATACAGATTAAAATAAAATCGCTTTGTGATCTGTACACGTATCAATACAACACATTTATGGACTATAGTAGCGTTAATTGGTGTAGGAAATAAAACACCGTTATAATGTACATTAAAGGCATTTGGCAGACTGTGACTTATAATTATCTCATTGATTCAACTGAGCGGTTGTGGGTTGAGGGCCTTGCTCAAGGGCCAAGCAGTGGCACTTCTCACTTCTGATCAGATCTCCAACATCTTAACCACCAGCATTTCATTTTACTGCATATAAAGACGTCCTGTACAATTGTGTGCTTTTGTAGGAAAGAAGCACAACTGCCTGTAATAGCTATTTGGTGTCCCAATACTTTTGGCAATACAGTCGACAATATGGTTAAAGGTTTGTGGACATCTGACCATTAGATTGCTATGTACTTTTTTTAAACATATGTACATAATAATATATATGATAAATGCCACTCTTCTGGGATAGATGTTCCACGAGATTTTGTGAAGATTCACTCAGCCACAAGGGTGTCAGTAAAGTGAGGTAGTGATGTAGGTGAGAAGGTGAGGAGGCCTAGAGTGCAGTCAGCATTCGCATTCATCCTAAAGGTGTTGAATAGGGTTGGAGCTGTAAAAGCAGGAGATCTTCCACATCATCCATCCAACCAATGAAAAGTGGATGTTCATGGAGATGCCTTTGTGCACAGGAGCACTGTCATGCTGTTACAGGTTTGGGTTTCCTAGTTAAATAGAAGGGAAAATGTAATTCCTCCTCATCAAAAGACGTTTTATACAATTATATGCCTTTGATGTTTGTGGGGGAAAAAGACATATGGCTGTAAAAGTCCCAATACTTTTGGCCACACGGTGTATTTTTAATGGTATGTAAATAGAATATAACAAGTGATGCCCATGTGAGCTTAGCATCATGGGACATTTAGTGAACAGGAGAAAGGTTGGTGTAATAAGTAATTTTCAGAAACACGGGACCCTGAGTGTCTGGGCCAGACGTACGCAGAAATAAAGCGTGGGAATGGGAGAATGTGTCACCGTGTGAACAGACTTTCCACTTTAATACGTCTCTATGCCCCTAAAGACTCACTTGTTTATCAACTTCTTCATCAGTGGTGTGTCTCTTACTGGCAAGAATTAATTTAGCTGATAATGGAGTCGTTCTCCTGAGGCTTCCTTCCATTTATGTGAAAAAAGTGGAATGAAGCATGATTACAGGCAGCGTCTGTTCTCTCTCGCGCTCGCTCTCTCTCGCTCTCTGTCTCTCTTTTTGTCATGCTAGTATGCATTTCCTGGGTTAGAAATGACTTTTTCTTAGATTTATAACTCACTGTATTTGAGGGTGTGCATCTTAGCCAACTTTTTTTACTAATAATAAAGCTGTTTTTCTTTCTATTCCCCTTTAAACATTTTCTTCTCCAGTTTGTCAAATCTATCTTGCGCCTCAAGCTATTTATCAAAATCGCCGTATTCACAGAGTAACACGCAAAACTCCTGCATGGAGCTCAGTCAGGTCATTAGGAAACGTGTACGATCGCTGTCTTACTCTGGATGGAACTGGAACTGGATGTTACTATGGTTACAGGTGTTTATAAACAGCGCATTCAACTGCGGATGTACAATACCAGTGTGTTCAATGTTTTGAACTCACACCTGAACCTCCAGCCAATCACAATCCACTATTCACACCTGAACTTCCAGCCAATCACGATCCACTATTCACACCAGAACTTCCAGCCAATTACGATCCACTATTGACACCTGAACCTCCAGCCAATCACAATCCACTATTCAGTTTAGTGGTGCTGGAATTCGAACTCATGACCTTCTGATCACCAATCCTTGACCATTAAGATATCACTTTCCCAAGAGCAGGCCCTTCTCCATCAACTGCTCAGTGTAGAAATGAGTTCATTCTAGGACATTCTGGATATCTGCATCTGCGAAATGTTGTAAATCTAAATCTAAATAAAGTATACTAACTGGAAATTTATGTTGTGCAAAAAGAAAACAAAATTTTCCAGAACTTCTGCATTTTTAATAACTTGACACACTTGGCGATATCTCAGCACTGTTACGTTCCACTTGTTTTTATGAGAAGGTCAGCAGGAACTGTTGATGTCTGAATTCTGAATGGTAGTTTAAACAATTTCAGTATTAACGCCTCACGTAACCCGACTCTGAATACGGTTCCTGACCATCAAGGTCGAGATCTTCCTTATAATTCTTACATTTTGCGATTTACAAGATGGAGGTTGGAGGCAAATGAAATCGAGTGCATAATGAAATTACTCAGCGTTTCTCAGGCAAATTTGAAAACAGCATATTGGGGATGTGCTACAAATAATTCAGGGTCTGTTTACACCAATTAGTTTCATTCCGCTAAAATGGAACGCAAGTACCAAGAGAAAAAGCAGAAGAAGAAGAGGAAGAAGTCAGAACTTGAAGTTCCCCATTTCAAAAGACAGATCATTGGGATAGCAGCTGTAACGGGTAAGCGTGCTTGGTGGAAGAGTAAGTGCTGACTGTGGCAGATTTCTGGATGGTGAAAATCTTGATGATGCAGTGAAATGTGTTTATAGTGAGGAACTGTCTCCATTACAGCCGGGATGAAGCAATGTTATTTTGTTTTCAGAGTGCAAACATGATCTTGTGCCTGATGAAGATAAATGTAGATTGTGCAAATCTATTAATTAAGAATATTGTCTTATATACACTTCAGGCAAAAGTGTTGGGACACCTGACGTTTGCCACTATACCATGGTTCTTACCGTACGTGCCACATAATTGTGTTTTTGGATGCAAATGCATGAAACTAGGAGACTCAAACCAGTTCCAGCATGACCATGCACAATCCTGTGCACAAAGCCAGCTCCGTGAAGATCTGCTTTACATTGGTTTGAGTGGAAGATCTCCTGCTATAGCGTCTCCAAACCTCTTGGGATGAATGTGAACACTGACTGCACCCCAGGCCTCCTCACCACACCTACATCAGTACCTGACTTTATTAACAGCCATGTTGATGAATGAATCTCACACACATCTCTACAAAATCTATTGGAACATCTTCCCAGAATAGTGGAGATTATTATAAGAGAATATGAAGACTTAATATTAAATTGGATGTAAAAAAAGCATGCAATCTTCTATTCAGGTGTCCACAAACTTTTTTTCCCTGGCCAGGAGCTTGAATATTCATAATTATTGTGCCACCATTTTTCCTGATCAATCAGGTTCCTCGACTGATTTACCTTTGTAACATCTTCCAACCATCTAAAAAATGATCTATTCGTTTTTTTTATTCACAGCACAAGACCCTTCAGAGTGCTACTACAATAGATGTGACCTTTTTTCTAAAGTGGCCTTTTGTAGGAAATGTTTGATGACCACGACCTTAACAGAACTTTTCAGTGGCTCACCAGATCTTTAACATTTCATTGATATTTGTAATTGAGGTCAGTCTCATTGCTGGAGCAACGTGCTGTCACTTTTATTAATGACTTCTGGGATTTAACTGGGATATGATTTCATCCTTAGGTCACCCCAGTATACTTTAGTACACTTTTGACTTAATGGAATTTGATCCTACATTCTGCTGATCATCCATCACTTACAATCCAAACACTCTGACACACGAAACAGTAATTTTCCATTATTTTTATATCTTTTTTAAATATGCATCTAGGCAGGTTTTAAAGACTTTCCCTTTTCCATTCTGCATTCAAACGCACTTTATTTGGAAGTAATTCAGCGAGACTTCTGGAACTTCAGAATGCACTGGAGTGCCACGTAGAAAGAATCAATACTTGAAGAGTCAGCCTTAAAGCCAGTGACAGCTTGAGTCAATTGTTTTGTTGTTAGGGTTTTTTTCTTCTGGCTTTCTTTTTCTGGTGACTCAGGGCATTCCTTCAGTCGCACTGACAAGCAGAAGAGGCCTCTGTGATTTTAACAAGTGAAAGTGTTTATGCCAAAGCAAAGAAATGAGATGCAGGTGAGACATGTCAATCCCCGTTGTCTTTGAAGAACTTGACATACTTCAGTGAAACGTTTGCAGGTACAGAAAAAGAGAAAGACAGAGAGACAGAGACTGATTCAGAACATTAACTCTTTTACTAAGCTAGTTTCTTTCCAATCGGATCACATCATTTTTACAGCTCCATGCAACTTCTGACCTACTGCTCATGCCACTTTGAGGAAATGTTTATTATTACCGAATTCAGATGAATCCTCAATTCAGCCCTGCTATTAAAGTTGCACAAGTCAGGTCACTCTTAGTGTCGGTCTCAAGCCCGGATAAATGTGGAGGGTTGTGTTATGACGGGCATCCAGCGTAAAACATGTGCTTAATAAAACCTGCAGATCACGGACCTGAATTTCATACTGGATCGGTCGGCCCGGGTTACCAACGACCACCACAGGTATCGTTAGCCAACAGGGTACTGGTGAAAATTGGGCTACTGTTGGCTTAAGGAGGAGAAGGAGAGGAGGAAGAAGTCTACAGAGACAGCAGGAAAAGGAGAAGTGGAGAAGAGTGGATGCTATAGTTGGTACTTTAAATGTTGGTACTATGACTGGTAAAGGGAGAGAGGGAGCTGATATGATGGAGAGGAGAAAGGTAGATATGTTGTGTGTTCAGGAGACCAAGTGGAAAGGGAGTAAGACCAGGAACATTAAAGGTGTTTATCTGTTCTATCATGGTGTGGATGGAAAGAGAAATGGTGTAGGGGTGATTGTGAAGGAAGAGTACAGTAAGAGTCTAGGAATGAGGTGATGAGGTGATGAGGAGGTGATGGGTAGGTATGGCTTTAAGAAGAGGAATGTGGAAGGGAACATGGTGGTAGATTTTGCTAAAAGGTTGGAAATGTCAGTGGTGAACACTTATTTCATGAACAAGAAGGATCATAGGGTGACCTATAAGAGTGGAGGAAGGTGCACACAGGTGGTCTATGTTCTATGTAGAAGATGCAACCTGAAGGAGATTGGAGACTGTAAGGTGTTGGCAGGGGACAGTGCAGCGAAACAGCATCGGATAGCTTTGGAGGTGAAGAAGAGGAGAAGGAGAGTGAGGACTGAAAGAAGAATAAGACTGTGGAAAATGAAGAAGGAAGACTGTAGTGTGAGGTTCGGGGAAGAGGTCAGACAGGAGCTCGTAGTGGTGAAGAGGTGCTGGATGATTGGGAAACTACTGCAGGAGTGATAAGGGAGACAGTTAGAAAAGGAAGACAAAGAGACGTAGTGGTGAAATGAGGAATTGCAGGGGAGCATAAGGAGAAAGAGGTTGGAGAAACAAAATTGGGATTGACAAAGAGATGAGAAAAGTAGGGAGTACAAGTACAAGGAGATGCAGCAGCAGGTGAAGAGGGATGTGGTGAAAGCCAAGGAAAAGGTAGCGATTGGCCAGGCAGAGGGACCGAGCTGAGAAGGATGTGCTGCAAGTTAGAGCAATAAAGGATGGAGATGAAAATGTGTTGAGGAGAGTGCGTGAGAGTGCGTGAGAGTGTGTAAGGTGAGTGTGTTGAGGAGATGGAGGGGTTATTTTGAGAAGCTGGAAACAGGAAGTGGATAGGATTAGTAAAGGAAGTGAGAGCAGCTATTTAGAGGATGAAGAGTGGAGTTAGACCAGATGACATACCAGTAGAATGTTTAAAAGATGATATAAAAAAAGAACATTGATTAACATAGATAGACATAGATGGAAGGTGAGAAGTTGCCTGAGGAATAAAGAACGAGTTTGCTGGTACTGGTTTTGAGCAATAAGGGGAGATGTGCAGACCTGCAGTAACTACAGGGGAATAAAGTTGATCAGTCACACCATGAAGTTATGGGAAAGAGTAGTGGAAGCCAGGCTGAGAGATGACCATCTGTGAGCAACAGTATGGTTTCATGCCAAGGAAGAGCACCAGAGATGCATGATTTGCGTTGAGTGTGCAGTAGGTACGAAAGACTGGTTAAAGGTGAAGGTTGGACTGCATCAAGGATCGGCTCTGAGCCCTTTCCTGTTTGCAGTGGTGATGGACAAGATCAGACAGGAGTCTCCCTGGACTATGATATTTGTGGATGATATTGTGATTTGTCGTGAGAGTAGTGAGCAGGTTGAGAAGAGCCTGGAGAGGTGGAGGTACATGCTGGAGAGAAGGGGAATGAAAGTCAGTAGGAGTAAGACAGAGTACATGTGTGTGTGAATGAGAGGGAGGGCAGTGGAGGGGTGCTGTTGCAGGGAGAAGAGGTGGAGAAGGTGGAGGAGTTCAGGTATCTGGGGTCATCAGTGCAAAGTAATGGAGAGTGTGTTAGAGAAGTGAAGAAAAGAGTGCAGGCAGTGTGGAGTGGGTGGAGAAGAGTGATAGCAGGAGTGATTTGTGATAGAAGAGTATCTGTGAGAGGAACAGCCGCAAGAAGAAGAAGAAGAAGAAGAAGAAGAAGGAGATGAATCCTCAATTCAAATTACTTTTATTTGTGTGAGTGATTTTAACAATGGATATTAATAAATAATTAATATAATTAATTAAAATTGAAATATAAATGAATAATGAATGATTAATAAGAAGCTTTACAGGGATAAAGGTTATAACGGAATGTATGTTTATTCCTTATAATTATAAGCTTATACCAAACGAGCAAGTGGCGACTGTGGTGAAGGAAAAACTCCCAAGAAATGTTCTTATGATGAGCACAAGTGGCTAAATGTCAGTTTGAACAAGTAGTTTTGAGAATTTTGGTTCTGATCTGAGTAACGCTCCAAAACAAAAAAACAAAATGTGCTGTTTCCAAAGAGCGCTGCAGGAGAGTTGGGGGTTCCTTTCTTGAGCCAATTTTAAATTAGTGAAGGAATCACTTTTGTTCCAGTAGATGCAAGATCATGAGGCTCTTTAGCATGGATATTTATTAATGTGTCCCATGTCTGCATTTTATTGAATGATTACAGTGATATCATCAGCATGGGCTGTTTATTTCATCACCACCTCTTTCCTGGGCAAGTACGTTAAATGCTACAGTATACTGTAGAACTCTCTTCTTGGGGGGCATCAGCTGTTTTGGCTTTCGCAGTCCTGTATTTCTTTACTGACTGGAAAAGGTCTGAGGAGGCTTTGGCAGTCTGTAAACATCATGGGTAAACAGTTCCCGTATGTATGTGACAAATTCTGGGCTGTAACCAAAAGCTATTGGCGGGTCTTAACAAGACTTAATCCTGTTGATTTGGTTTTTCTTACAGTTTTTTCACGAATCATCCTTAATATTTGCAAACCAGTAAATGCATATTTAAACAATTTGTACGAACAGCACAATACAATGGATTTCTTGCAAAAGCCTGTACTTTTCTCAAAATCGTTAGTTCATCTCTTAAAAGTAAGTACACCTCGTTGCCATCAGAATGACACATCCTTTTGTTATTGTTTACAAACACGATCGTCAAAATGTTTAGTCGTGTTGTCAGTATGACTCTGCACAGTTTCAGTGTTTCCCGATATATACTACAGTTTGGCTCACAGTGACGGAAAATGCACGAGGCTGAATTTCTTCTGTTTGGTGTCCATGGATTATAGGAGCACAAATGCATTTATTTGTCGCATATTCGATTTATATTGACTGCAAGAGACTGAACAGGATTCACACTTTTACTGTACTGTATTAGTGTTCGTTTCTTGGTTGTTCATCTATTTTAGAAATTGTCATTCTGTCTGTTTGCTTCTCTGGAAGCTCCTGCTTCGTGTACTAAGGCAAATAAAGCTTAATTGACTTTATTCCGGTTTTCGACTTTTGATCCGTGCGTGACAAAAGCATTCGCAATTTGATCAAAGCAACAAGAATCGTTTTTAGGGTGTGCACTAGTGACGACATGACGTGGAGGTTGAACAACAGTTTTGAGAATTTCATTTCTGATCTGAGAAACGCTCCAAAGCAACTGAGATAAACTGTAATGCAGAGGAACAAATTCAATACTACAGTAAGATTTTTATACAAATTCATGAAAGGTGCATTCCAGGTGGACTTCTCTGCACAGAGAACTTGTGAACACAACATTTTCAAGCAGTTAGGGCTTGAAGGGGATTTTATAATCCTGAATACTGAATCATGGAAATGTGCTAAAGGAAATAAATATGAATATATTCATTAATAAATATAATGATATAATAAATAAATCATAAATGTAAAATAGCGCTCTTCGTGCAGTGTGCTGTCTCGCATGTAAAAACAAACAGCACATGCCGTCAGTGAATCGCCTCTAGAGGCCACTCTTGTAATGAGAGCTGAGCGGAACCTGGAAAAACTATCGTATAGATTTTTGCAGATAGCTGATAGTTCCAGTGATCAACTACATGTGCCTCGACCTCCAAAAAAAACTAAGGGACATTTTAGTTTGAAAGCCAACCTTTTATTATGAAAGAGTTATGAAATGAGTAAAACATATTTCACGTTTCTGGCATTATTCACAGGGCCGTTCCAAATGTGGGGGTGTGGGCTGTAGTTTGGGGATCCCTGATGAATCCACAGGCACTTGCTTTACAAATGTCCCAGATCTCTATTTAGGATCACTGATACTTTCCTGCAGTTATTTTGACAGGCCCAAGACTTTGAAGAAAAAAGAGCAAAGCTATTTTAATTAAAGGCGAGGAGAACTTTGTAAAACTTTTAGTCTGGTCACTCTATCAAGGCCTGGCGATTCTTGAGCCGAGGCAGGGAGTTCATTAAAGTACAGAAAGTTCTCTAGTCCTATCTTCATTTGATAGATGTGGCAGAACTTATAGAAGATGGTCCTTTGTTGCCTTGTCACCGTGTTCTGCTGGATAAGTTTTTTATTTTTAAGACAGTCGATGCAATGTGATGTAATGTCTTGTTCTCTGCCATCTAGGAGTTTTTAAAATGCCCTTTCTAACACACAAATCAAACCTTAACATCTACAGTCTTCTGGTAGTTTTTTCCCCTCAGGTAGTATCGTTTGTCTTCTCATGAACTCTGCGGAGCTTCTTACATCACTCTGATTCTTTAGTGTTCTGCTTTAAAACTATGTACTGCTGAGTTTTTTGGGTTTTAACCAATTTCCCACCATCAAGAGCAGATGTTCCTAAAAAAACTAGAATTAACATGGAAATTGTAAACTGAAGTTAACATTGCTGTGGCTTGACCTCTGCTTCTGTTTTGCCTGTGTACATCATTAGCGATGAAGTAGGACCCAGGTGTTCGCTGTTACTATGGGCAAAACCTCCCTCCAGCAATCAAAGAAAAAATCGATAGTCATGTCACTATACGTAGATATCGTTATTGACTTCAGCATTTCTCCTGAGGGTAGACGATAGTCTTGTCGAATGCATGTCCGATTGAAATCCCTCGCCTCCACAACCAACTTTCCCGTGAAAAGACCTTTCTTGAAGCAGCAGTTTTGCAAAGAATCTCATGCACATCATGGATCTTGAGCGTTCAGACAAAAAAAAAAAAAAACAATTCGTAATAAAAATTGCAAGTATAAATCAGTCTCTCTGCTACCTATGCTTGCCATCTTGAGCTGTCTAGACCAAAATAACCAGCACTTATTCTGCACTTATAGCCTTGATTGGAAAATTTGAACTCCTCCCAGAGCCACAGAGTGTGATTTCTTTCTTTTTTTTTTGTAGTCATCAGTATGAGTTTCATTTCGGCGGTATTTTACACAGCGGTATTCAATAATAAACGAATAAAGTTGGTCCTGCTTTGGTTTATTCACCAATCTCATCAATGCTAATGGTTTGCAATTTTCTTTTTTTTCATCTCCATATTAGGCATTGATTGAAATAAAATGAAAATGCTCCATTTTATGCAGATTGTTCAAGTGATCGGTGGAAGTTGTATTTCCTGAGCCACTTGGAACCTGAGACTCTGTTGCATTTCACAACTTTTCAATTTGTTGCTTTTTTTTACTTTCTTAGTGGTTGCACAAAAACCTTTTTTATTAGGCTAATTTGTGTCAGGATAGAAACCCTCACACTGTGTGTGCTGCATTTGTTTATTCTAAATGTCTTTGATGTTTTGTGACCATATTTGATTTGATTAATTCATTTCCTGTCTTTCTTCCCATTTTGTATTGGTTGTTTTTATCATGTCATTATCATGTACACCTGTTTTGGAGAAGTTGTAGCTCAGTGGTTAAAGCTCTGGGTTACTGATTGAAGGTTTGAGGTTCAAGCCCTGTTATCGCCAAGCTGCCACTCTTGGGACCCTTGAGCAAGAACCTTAACCCTCTCTCCTCCAGGGTTGCTGTATCATGGCTGACCCTGTGCTTTTTTCATCACTGGGATATGTGAATAAATAATTTCTTTGCATGTATAAAGCACCTTTCTTTCTTTCACACCTTCCTTCTTGACTTATGCCACTGGTGAGTTGTGTATATGTAAGGGACAGTAAGATTAGCATCGGTGCATCGGCATAAAAGTTAATGATTTAAAAAAGTGTGCATTTAATACAAGTTGCCACTTGTATCATGATGCATCGTTTTTAACATTTGTGTCGGTACTTTTATTATTTAAAATGTACCCAATAATCTGTGTCCGTAGATCGATTTCTCCTCGCTAAACTGTTTCTCGAGCGCGGTCACTCGACGGTGCTGCTGCTACGTGAATATGACGCGCCGCAACACTACGGAGACCGAGGCGTGTCCTGAGAGTCACATAGAATACAGATTAACATGGCAGAGGTAGAGCTGTAACTTCCTCCAGACACAACAGGAGGAAAAACTTCTGGTTTTATTTCATCTTTCATTTTTTGCCACAACAAAGGCATGTCTGTGAAGGAGCCATGGGTTAGAAGTCAGAAGGTTCTTAAGTAAATTGATGATTTGCTGTTTGTCTGAACCAAAGAAATAAAAGTGAACTTTCTGTACCATACTGAATTGTGGAGCATCATATTTTTTTTAATTAAATCGTACTGTTGAATCAAATTGGAATCGTATCGCATTGTATCGGTAGCTGCTTTATAGGTATCTTTAATTTATCGTATTGTTGACTGTGCATCGAGATGCGAATCCCATCGGCCCCAGTTATGGAAATGCATTGCTTCTGTTCTGTCCATGCCATGCCTCATTGTTTGTGTTTGCATTCCTGTTTTGTGATCTTGCCTCCAGTTTACATTCTTCACCTCTTTGTTCGTTTGCTGCCCAGCCTGCATCGTTTTAAGGTTGATCTTAGACTGTTACCACAACGTTGGTTATTCCATGTTGTTTGTCATCATGTCCAATTCAGTGCGAATAAAACATTAGATCCATTCGGTCCTAAAAAAACCTCACCAGGTCATGTTGTGAGTTAAATCATTAAAACTTGTTTTCCAAGCGATGTTGTATTTCACAGTTCTGGCAGCCGTGTGGGAGCGTTTTTGATCAGACTCACTTATGCAATCCCCTGGTGCACAACTACTTTGTTTAATGGAATTGTTTGAGAAACTACAAATACAGAGTTAATTATTCATCATGCTCAGAAGACCACACTCAGGAAAGCTTGTTGACCAGCAAGATATCTTTTAGTCAAGTCAAGTTTATTTCTATTGCGCTTTTCACAACAGACAAAGCAGCTTTACAGAATTTAACAGTTAAAGTGAACGATGTGTATTCATGAGCAGCCATGGTGACTGTGGCAAGGAAAAACTCCCTTAGATGTTATGAGGAAGAAACCTTGAGAGGAACCAGACTCAAAAGGGGAACCTCATCCTCATTTGGGTGACATCAAGAGTGTGATTATAGTCTGTAACAATACAGAACACTGGAGAGTGAGAACTAACATGAGCACTGGAATGTGTGATTATGACTGATGTTCTTCCTACAGTCTTCTACAGTCATTTGTGGTTATAAAACTAGGAGCTTCTGAGCAACTCATAAAATAACAACATTTGCAATCATTATAGATCCAACACCTGCTTCTCGATGCCAGTGCCTTTAAACACTCCAGTGTCCAAACTTCACATGAAGTGGGATCCAAATGGCGCTGGTACATCTCTAGATGGATGGGATGTTTGGAGGCATCTACTTCTTTCAAGGGCCACAATCTTCATGAGATGGGACGTGTCTGGAGCTGGAGCAACCTCAGGATGGCTCGGGATGGGGAGAGAAAGAGAAGCAGGGGAGAGAAATTAGCGTCGCTGCTGTTCATGATTTCAACAGCACAAGTTGATAATGTGCATGTGATCAGATGTACTAGGGGAAAAATTAAAATAATATATACACAGTGTAACCTTGATACTCGCTGGGGTTACGTTCTAAGCCCCCTCGTGAGTAACAGAAAATCGTGAGGTTTTGACGCTCTCCTTTTGATGGTTCCTTTTTTAAGGGGGATTGTTCATGTGCTGTAAACTCAACAAAAATGTGAATTACTTGTCATAAATGTTTTATTAACTACTTTGAATAATACAATAATAAAATATTTGTTTAAACATTTTTATGTAATTTATTAGTACAAACTCGAAATGTGACTCCGAACTTTCGAGCCTCTTGCGGTTTCTCGCGAACCATCAGATGTTTCTCGAGTTACTCTTAGGTTCCAAACGAAAAGTCACAAACTGTCGAGGTCGCGAGTATCGAGGTTCCACAGTATTTTTATATATTTACACTGTAGCTGTGTTTATGCGAGACATTATATTCGAGGCAGGACACGTTTGCTTAGAAATTGGTTTTATTAGATGTTGTTGTATGCCGATGTTGTTGTTGTTTTTTTTGTTTTTAACAGGTTTTAAGTTGACATCAAATATATTTTTTGCCCCTGGGAATGATATTATATACAGTATATTGAACAAATCAAATAATGAAGGAAAAAAAAGGGGCTACAAAGCAGAAATTCTTACCATCAGCACTCCTCTTCATGCTTCCCACAATAGAGAAAGAGAGATAGACGGAGAGAGAGATCAACAATCCAGTTGTTTATTTCTTGACAATCTTGTTTGCGGTTCTGTACTTGGTCCAGGATCCAGCTTGTTCTGTACAAGATGAGCTTTTTATTTTTCAGAGCTCTTGTTAAATAATTATCTTACAAACCTTGACATCTGCTTTTGGAATACTTTTTATGAATCATCCATCACTAGGCACGTCAGTAAAAAAAAAAAAACATTATATTAGCAGCTGTTTTGAGATGTAGCTAGTTTTGACAGTAGCTGTTAGATATGATTCATGCTAGCTCGATCTGTACTGATCAGGAATGCAAAAACCTTCACCATGTTATTGCTCTGATAAACCATTCCATCAATTCCATAAAGCTTCATCATCAGCAAAAAGGCTTAGCTGTTTGTTGTATTGGCACCGGACAGCCACTAGGAGCACCGTAAATTCCTTTCGGATCCATTTTTCCATAACTGGTGACTCTGTGCCAGTTCCAGTTCCAGCAAGTTCCTGGCATCTGCCATGTGTCACGTTTGAAAGCCCAGATCTTCTGCTTTGCATCTTCCTCCCTCCTCCCCTTCATTTTACCTCACTGACGTCTATGCAGGGAAAGCGCTCTCGCAAACTGCTCTGATCACGAGCTCATGCTGGGATACACATTTCTCCTGATGGCTGTTTGTCTCTGCCGGTTGCCATTAATTGCACTTTAAAAAAACAACACCATCCCACACAATTTTGTTTGGTCGCACTTAGAACACCCTGATGGTGTAAACTTCATCCGTTTAAATACCTGAACGCCGCTAGTCTAAACCGACAATCTATGTTGAGTCATTGTATTTCATTTCGTCTGCGCTACAACCCTTTGCAGGAAACATCATCAGAATCATATGACGTGCGGACAATCGTTCTCTGAACTGCAGTTCTTACTCACGGAATAAACAGAGCACATAATTGTCACATGAGGTGGTATTAAAAAGTTTCAAGAATAATGGAGTAACTGGTGCTGTTCTGACCACATGCATTACCACGTCGGCGATTTCAACACGGACAGCGAGTGAGAACAAAGAACAAATGGGAAATTCTTTGTGGAACTGGGCGAATGTTTAACGTGACACACGTCTGACATATGGCGACGCTGCGACGAATCGTTTAACGTGTTTTGAGTGCCACGCGTGCTTCAAAAGCGGAGGAACATCACTGGAAGACGACGAGAGAGACGAGAGAACGAGTTCAACCCCACCAAAAACGTCTAAACCGTTCAGCAGCTTGCACATGATGATCATTGGAGAACAATCCACATGATCTCACTTCCGCACCTACCCTACTCGCCAGATTTGGCTCCTGCAGACTTCACCCTCTTTTTAAAGATAGAGTTGCAAGGTCATCGCTTTGACACCGTTGTGGAGATCCATAGAAGGTGGTTGACATTTGAAAAGAATACTTCCAAAACACCTTCCAGAAGAACACTGAGGGTGCTGTATTGCTGTGCAAGGAGACTATTTTAAAGGTGACAGTGTAGAAACTCCAAACTTTTTGTTACCACCTTGTACAGTATGTGAGACTGTATGATGACCCAGTGAAGCTCTGTGATATGGACTGCTGTTGTATTAATTGCCAGAACCGGGGGAATAAATGTACCGTAGTTGCCGTGGCCGATCCGTGTAGTTTGATAAAGGTCAATGGAACTCCGTATGAAGTAGCACCAGCTGCACGGAGGAGCCAAACAGTCTTTAAATAATTCAATCGTCTTCATGCGGCACGGCAACTTTTTGAAGTGAGCGAGGCTGCATTGTCAGCAAGGTCTGAAGGTCATTGGCTCACACCTCTACCCCATACGTTACTCCATGCTGCACCTTCGGGGGCTTGGTTTACACTCCAGGCTTGAGATGTGGCAACGATGATGTGGTTTGTGCTGCGACAAAATCTCATATTCTATAGATTACAGTCCAAACTCGCTTTGGTCTCAGGATGATGTGATAATCCTCAATTATGCTTGCACAGCGTGTCCTGTGACCAGCGTTTTTTTTTTTTGTGGTGCAGTACAACATTAATAATAACAGAGCCTCTGGTGCAAGTGGAAAGGCTTACACAATTGACTTATGCTACAGGCTTTACTATAGCTAGTAAATAATAATTATTATTATTTTACAATAACAAAAAAGAAATTAAATATTCTAAAGCCATCCAGTGTAAGGTCTAGAAGTTTGTTTTGACCTGGGGAGGTGGTAATTAGTAGTTAAGGAATTGGACTTCGGTTTTGAAGGTCTGAGTCTAAATCTCAGACACACCAAACCAACCATTAGTTGCTCAGGATAAGGGCATATGCCATATATCATGTCATATCAATGCCATAAATGTAAACATTTGTTTAATTTTGTTTTATACAGAAGGTTGTTTCCTGAAAAAGCTAATAACCAGGGTTGCCAGGCTTTAATAAAATCCTCAATAAAAGTCCTGAGACAAAAATGAAGGCACTGATAAAGAGACACTTTTCTTCTATTACTCTTTACCTTGGAAACTGTGGTGTGCACGCATTTCTGCCACGTAATGTAGACTTTTATCTTGATAATTCCTCTTTTTCAATCGCTGCAATATATTTTACAAAAGAAATGGTTCTGTACATCATAGATCTTCATGATCTCCAACACTGGTCATCAGCATAGATTTTGTGAGTCACAATGTTAATCCAATTTAGCATCATTTACTGTCATATCTGCTGAAAGCTTCACTCTGTCTGCTTCGTATCAGTCAGGCAATGCTTGGACACACCAAAGCTGGATGCACACTGTGTACTTTTCGGTCATCTGAGACAAATAAAAGAAAATAATAAAAGATTCTTTTAGTCCGAGGCTAAAATCTGTAGTCTTTGATCGCTGGTTTGTTTACAAGCTGACAGCCGATTAATGGCCGTTACGCTGATAAAATTCTGGCAGAAGATTTCAGACTCTTTCTTGCAGTGTGATTTCTCCTACGACGCTCGTCAAACCGAGAACCAATAGGAGCACAGATCCGGGTCAAACCACCTCATTGTAAATACGGAGTTAAACACTAGAGCAAGAAAAGGAAGTTATCGAGTTATGGAGGGAAAAGAAGTGTTTGTTTAACGTTTGCGTTAAAACGTAAAACTCGGGACGAGTCTTTTGTTTTCTGTACGACTGTTTTTTGACGTAATGAGTTCCTACAGTGTGGCATGGGGATCATATTTCTATCATCTGACAAGCAAAAATCACAAAGAATATTAATACTCGCACAGTGTGAACCTGGGTTTACTCTAAATCAGTGGTGGACAGTGAGGAAGGAAATATAATTTGTTACTGTATTAAAAAGTAGCTTTTTCCAGTATCTGTACTTTACTGAAGTGTTTCTATTCAATTCAATTCACTTTAATTCAATTCAATACAATTCATTTTTATTTGTATTGCGCTTTTAACAATGAACATTGTCTCAAAGCAGCTTTACACAGATAATGTGGTGATTAAAAGTGAATATGTTCTTTATAAGTAAGTTTGTCCCTGATGAAGAAGCCGGTGGCGACTGTGGCGAAGGAAAAACCCCCTGAGATGCAGAAGGAAGAAACCTTGAGAGGAACCAGACTCAAGAGGGAACCTCATCCTCATCTGGGTTGCACCGAAAGTCCATTTATAGCAGATATACGATGTTGCAGGGTGCAGTGATGATGATCAGAAGTGAAAAGTAGTCCTGAGTCAGTGTAGCAGACTGTTGACATTAACTACAGTCCAATCCATCCTCAAAGCTCCTGTTCTTACTCCGGAGTTTCTATTTGGTGATACTTTTACTTTAACTACATTTCAAATATTTTACTTTTTACTCAACTACATTTAGTGAAATCAGTCGTTCCTTTTTATTAATGAGGATAAAAACGTAACTGGTGAAACGCAGCGATTCACCAATCAGGATCGAGCGCACGCTCTGTTTTACACGTGTTCTGATCGGCGCTTGGTGCATCTACTGATCACCAACATACAGTTCAGCATCAGTTCAACATCAAGCAGAACATTTAGAGAGGAATAAATGATGAAGAAACTCCAGACTCAAACTCACCACCACACACGTAGACTTATTTACACGTTTTTTTGAAGTAGTTGAAAAGAAGGTTTTGGGTTCATGATAATTGTAATAGAAATCAATCAGTGTTTGAGTCATTAATATCATTCTATTAATAGATCAGTGTGCTGAGAGTCACATTCAAGTCTTTACACAGAAACTGAGGTGATTAAGTGAAGAGTCTTGTGATAAAAATGATCATAGGAACATTATAGTTATAATAAATCACTACTTTGGATACTGAAGTACATTTGAAGGCAAAAACTTTGTGAAAGTTTAAAGAGACACCTTTACTGGGGTCACATTTTACCTACTGGATCTACTTTAACTCAGCTACATGGTTTGTGCACTTTGTCCACCACTGCTCAAAAGTAATCATTTTTATTTCATTGTACAACCAATAACTAGACTAAAAACTGGCAGTTCACATTTCTTTATTTTAAGCGAATTCTGCCCTGAATTTGAGACGACCACTAAATGTTTATCCTTTTTTTTGGTTGTAATGTCAGACAACCTGTTCCTTCATCCCACATCCAAACAAAAATAAAACGGAAAGAACAGAAAACTGTAATGCTTTAAATTAGAAATATATTAACTTAAAAAAGGACCAAATCATTGTGTGGAAACAGTAAAACTAATGCATCGCTTTAAATCCCAGATTAGGCAAAAATTTGGCAAGCTGTTTACATTTTCTTGAAAAAACACTTTCGTTTAAAAAAAACCCAACAAAAACCCCTGTTCCAAAAACTCTGTTAAATTCTCATTCACATCACATGCCTGGGCCACATTTCCCATTTCAGAAACAACTTGGAACCTATAGCACTTCTCTGTGATGTATCAGGTACCCAAGGGCATTTAGTATGAAAGAGGACATGATTCGAAGGAAGAAAAAAAAGGAGTGACTTTTTTGAAAGACTTCTTCACCTTTCCATGCACGTTTTTTAATGATGCAGACATGAAGGAATCTGAGCTCCAAAAGTAGATACCACCATATTTACATGCGTTTCTCTATGAATATAATAAGCAGCGTTTGCAGCTGGGACGTTGTTGGCAGGATGACCTTCTGGGTTTGTGCCTGCATCTGCTAATTCAAACCTGCCAAATAAGCAGCGATATTACAAGACATTAAGTGTGAAATCAAATCAGTCAGTGTTTTAGTGACTGCTGGTCTACAGACGTGCAATTAGAGCAGCTTAGCGATGGTAATATATTATTTGTTGAGATTTGATTTACACATTACCCCCAGGAGTAGAGTTTTAATTCTGCCTCAGTGGTGGAAATCACAACCCACTATTATCAAACCGGCATTTATTACAGAGTTCTCGTTGTTTTTAGCCTGTTTGTGAAACTCCTCTTGAATCCATTAATAAGAAGATTCATGCAGCTCGATTAGCTAAAGTATCATCATGAGTAGTCATCAGTATAGTCGTCATCCTCCTCTGCAATTTCTCAGCAGCCCTCAAAACAGTCAATCATGCCAATCATAAGGATGCCCAGGAGTGGCAGCTTGGTATGGCTGGGATTGTAACTCATTACTTAGAATCCAAAGTCCAACCCCCAAACTATTAAGCTAACACTTTCCCAGTAGGGTTTTGGAATCCATTGCATGGCCTGCCAATACCTTCTTACATGCAGTGATGGTGAGATCAGGGAACATGGAAGGCATCCATATTTGCTCCTTGTAGGCTCTTTGCTTGGTTTTTGTAGGTTCTCTGTTAATACTTGCTCTATTGGTGATGTCATCATGTTGGTTTTTACATAACTTCTTTGCTCAGACACTCATGTTTCGCTGTGGATCTCCGCATGTCTGGCAGGTATCTTTTTGTGAATGCCAGCTGACAAAGATTACTACTGTAAACCCCTTGGAGATGCATCCTCATGTCAAGATCTGATCTCCATGAACAACTCTTGGATCTCACCATCTTTCACTACACAAATTTATGGGGGCCATGTTCAAATATTCTTGATTACGTTAATCTTATTCCTACAACTAAAACAGTTATGGGGTTGCCTGCTTAGGCCTGGGAATGGCAGCTCAGTGTGGCTGGGATTCAAACTCACCACCTTATGGATCCAAATGCCTTAACCACTAAGCTACTACCTCACTCCAAACATCTACCTCAGCTTGATTAGACCCAACAGCTTTTTTAGGGTACAAGGAGGACTTGCATCAAAACTCCTGTGTCCTGGTGCCTAGACGGTGGAATGAAATGATCTTTGCATTGATGTCTGGCCATCTTTAGAAGAAAACTTATAACTATGTTAATCAAAACCCTTGTATTTTCCTTTCAGATTGTCCTCATTTCCAACATCTATCTTAGGCTGAGGTAGTCTTTGTCCCTGACCCAGTAAACTACAATGAGGATGGATAAGCGGAGCTGCTAAATGCTGCGTATGTAAAAGTACGCCTGATATTAGAATATTTCACTAAAGCCAATCTGTAATAATAGTGTCTCTGTATATAAATATATATATATATTGTAAATGAAAACTGCATCCCTTTTGAAAGACGTTGCAGCAGATGGCGACATGAACAAGCAAATGGTTGGACTACTCAAGTGTTTGCTCTTGCACGAAAAACGAAAACAAGCTAATTAACGAAGCGCCGAGACCCCTCGAGACGGTTATTAAGCACAGCTTTAATGAGGAATACTTGGGGAAACTGCTTTAAATGTGCAATGCTGCAATCGTTCGAAAAATACAATGAGGTTCAGTGGATTCGCAGGGAAATGCCCCGGGCTTGGCCTGAGACCAGCTAAACACCGACTTCCAGACAGATACACTTTACGTCTTCATCCGTATGCCCGTACTCCGAGTTTGTACCTCAGCTTCTTCTACTGAGAAATTCTATAAATCTATTAGTGTTGTAGAAAGAGCTTGGCCCTGGAGACCCAACCGAGAGGGTTTATTATGTTCTGTATTTCCATGGTGCCTGGCAGTTTGTAAATAAATGCCTCTGACACGCACTGAAAGGTTAACGTAACTACCACTTGTCACTACACGGTGAAGTGTAAATCAGGCAATTATAGCAGGATCTAAGCACATATTTCACCTTCACAGGTGGAGATGTTGAGCGTTCATGTGTTATCGTTGTGCTGACAGCTGGTTATTAGTCAAACACCTCATGCTAATTGCAACCTGACAAATGTTGGGGTGGTGGTGGTGGTGGTGAGGGGGGTGTTTATGACCAACGAAAGGATCGAATATTTTTAGTGTACAAGATGATGATGGAAATAAACCACGAGTTGTCGGCGAGAAATGCTAGCGATTTAGCATGAACAATACATTAATGAAGACAAAGGCAGATCTTTTACAATACAGTTGCCACTTTTGGTCCATTTGATTTTAGTAGAGGTAGTAATAATGTTGTAGGACGAATACAACATTTATTTTTTTTTTAAATCTGCGTGTTTAATGGTGTACTCAATGTGTGTATATAAGTAGGAATACGTTTAAACAAAAACGTCATACAAACAAGATTTGTTAATTTTCAGGCAAGCTACAAAACGTCTGACGTGCACTAGCAAATACGAATTGAATATCGTTAGCTAACAGTAGATAAGTAGATATCTTATGCTATGCTATTTGTGCTATGCAACTTTTTATTTTTGCGAAAATCCTAACTATCGAGATAGCTTTTAATGATTTGTATGTTGCTGTTAAAGCTGCTAGCTTTAGTTCTTTACTCTACTGTAGTATTCGTACATAGTGTGTGTGTATGTGTGTATGTGTGTGTATATATACAGTATATAATATATATGTATGTATATATGTATATATACAGTAAATAAAATAATTTATATAATAATAATAATTTCATATACATTAAAAAAATAAAAGTGCTTTCTGGTCCTGAAAGCAGCTTTTCTTTAAGCTGGCTGAAGATACAGTATATGTAAGATATATGTATAAAATTCTAGCCGATGGGTCTATAAATACAAATAAATCTCATTCGGGTTTAAATAAGTTGAGATGGAATTGAAGTTTGAAGTAAAAGGTACTTGAAATTATCTTTAATCTTCATTTGCGTCGCTTTACGCTGAAATATCCGCTGCATTTAAGACCCGCAGTGAGTAGAACGATATTGCTAGCCAGCAATTCCCAGGCAAGGATGTAACTTATGTAATGTTTCTCGTGCCAGATGGGGTTTGATGTAAGTTAATAAAAAATTCCACTAATAGCTTTATGACTCAGCAAGGATTCTGATTTCATCAGGTGTTGGAATTATTTTTCAGCCCTATTCAAACAAGACTTTCATCCAGGGAAGTCTTGGGAATTTGGAGTTATGGTACTTGCTGAAGCATCAGTCACATGTTGCCTCATGTGGATATAGTTGGATATGAAAATGATTTGATTGCAATTAGTGGATAAGAGGAATAAAAACATGTATGTTTTCTATCACTGTTCACTTTAAAGCGGCGGTTTGTAATTTTGAAGTGCTACCCGACTGTCGTCAATTGTTGTATCATTTAGAAGGTAATACAGAAAATTAAATATTCATGACTTGAATCTGGCTTGTTACTTTATATGAGGTTTTCATTTACATTTTTCTGGGCTGTTTTTTCCATTTCATTTCCATTTAAAGATGCAATCATGAAACAATACCAGTTTAATCAACAATCTCTGTGCAAGTTTATTGTTTGGAAAACTGCCTTATAGTCTGAATTATTTGTTTTTGCGTTCACATGGACCTCTTGCCGCTCATTATACTTTGTCCTGATCTTGGTCTGAAAAAATGCCCCCAACACAGCCAGATCATTCTCCTTAACAACAAGGGCACCCTCTACAGGCCACATTGTTCCCATATTTACAAAATGCTCCGAGATACGGCTATAAGCGGCGTACTGAGATGAGTTTTTGAGTGCAACTGGAACAATACACTAAAGGTAAAAATTTTAATCCTCTTTTTGCTTTAATCTAATCTGGAGCGAGTACTTACTGAATAGAATACATCTAATTTAAAATCATGTGCTTCCCACCTTGCTTCCGTAATCGCTTTATCTCCAAGAGTTCTGAATGTACTTATGAGCTCTAAAGTTGGTATTATACAAACAAATCCCTAAAGATATACATACATTATAATGCGCCAGTTATGGCATTGAATTTCAGAAAATCTCTGCTGCTTTATACTGTATAAGGAATGAAACATGGCTGAGTGTCCCGTTATAAGGAGGCGGTAGCTCACTGGCTACGTTGTTGGGCTCAGTCGTTTATAAGTTCAAATCCCATCACCACTAAGCTGCCACTGCTGGACCCCTGATCAAGGCCCTTTACCCCAACTGCTCAGTTGTATGAATAAGATAAATGTAAGTCGCTCTGGAATGCTTATAAAGTAAGCATGGGGCAGCGTGAATCCTGCCCCAATAAGCCCCAATTTAATCATTGTTTGTTGCAGGTTCTATTTACAATAAAGATTCTCAGAGTAGTATGGAGACGGATGATCTGCTGTGGCGACCCCTAATGGGAGCAGCCGAAGGAAGAAGAAGAAGAAGATTTAAACAATGCTTCTATTAAGCTAATTCTGATCTAGGCAAGGCAAGCAAATCAAAATTTTATCGTTACTTTTAATACTCTGAAATTCTCCAGAGATATGTGAGGTCCTGTTACTGTTTACCCTGGAGTATCTATAAACAGTTGTTCCCTCTTTAGCATCTTACAAAGTTAATAAGACAAAAAACGGTTTGTTTTGATTTTTTTTGGCAAATGAGCTGCTGCTAAAGAAGCATTAATCCAACAGTTCTAAAAAAAAAAGATCAACAATTTCTGACCAATCGGCTTTAGGAATTCAACACTCATCCAGAGAACCAGCTATTAAAACCCTGTCCTCATAAACCCACATCTGTGATGTAGATTTAGATGACTTTCACGTCATCTAATTTGTTCCTTTTGCTTGTGTCTTTGCAAAAGTACAAGCAGTAAGGAACAGCCTAAATCTGTGCTTCCTGTTCATGTGGCAGATGTATAGGTGACTCTGTAACACGCTTTGGCGGTCATTGTATAATGTTTTAAATTATAATTAATGTTTGGTGTAACAGAAAAAAAGCAACGGAAATGCTGAGAGAACGGAGTAGCAGCTGTTCGAACATTAACCAGGGTTGCCAGGTTTTCAGCAAAATTTGCTTTTAAAGTAAAAACTCAAAATAAAGACTGGAAACTAGCGGAAACACATTCTCGCACCGGTAAATAGTGGGAAATGTTTTAGACAAGGACTACTGAGGGTTTCCGTCATGGTTCAGAGTGATCTTATGGTACATACTTGCACACAAAGTACACAGACATACTACACTACAATGCGGGACAATGTGGCCAATACAGAGTACAATAAAGTGATTACAGATTAACAAAGGTTCAGTTTGTTAGAAATGTAATAGTACAGGAAATAATATTAACTACGGGATAATTCATGCCTAGGTGTGCGTAATGCACGAGGCAGTGGTGCTACTGTTTTGTCTCTAGTAAGGTGCAGCTCTACCTCTGCCATGTTAATCTGTATTCTATGTGACTCTCAGGACACACGTCGGTCTTTGTATTGTTGTGACGTGTCATATTCACGTAGCAGCAGCGAGAAACAGTTTAGCGACGAGAAATCGATCTACATATCAAATATTGGTCACAAATTATTGGTCACTTTTTAAATAAAAAAGTATAAAAGTATAGCACATCTACTAATAATTCTATATGAATTTTTTTTTTTTTTTTATAGATGCAAATATGTCAAAAGAAAGATGCATCACTATACAAAATATTCAATACGACCCTAAATCGATGCATCAATCTTACCATCCCTAAAAGCTATATTTTTACTTGTTGCAGTTCCCATGTTCGACCACTAGGTACAAAAAAAATCTCTCTAAACCAATTTATGATTCAGAAGGAAAGAGCAAATCATCTTATATTTGCCAAATAACAACGTTATTTTTAACGTTTAATTAACGATTTCTTCCTCCGAAATGGTTGTTAGTATTTCAAATAAATAATAATATTATAATTATTATAATAATAATAGTTGTACTTGAGTGGTGACTGATTATCTGGTTGGAATTATTTAGAGCATAGAAGTGGTTACTTGTTTTATCAAACGAGGAAGAAGGAGAGGTTGATGGTATCTTTGGAAACTAAGCTGTATTTAAGCAGCAGGACACCACTGTGATCTGAGGCACAGCAGCACACACAGGCTTTAACTGAGGACATTTACGGCCCTCCGTAGCTCCATTTAGAATCAAGATCCCTGAGTATAACGAGATAATAGGGACTGAAACTCCTTTATTTATATAGGAATTATCCTGTCTGTATTGCAAACAGAAGACTGGCTTGAATATTGAAATCCATCCATTCAGCACGGCTTGCAAATAGGTTTAATTGAATCTGAATCTCAACCCCGGAAAAGGCAGGCGCTGGATGTGAACGAAGTCTGATCGGAATGCTGAAGTTCTTCCACAAATGAGATTTTCTGCTTAAATTAACACCAGAATGGTTTCTTCTGAACAGAATCTGATTAGCATGCATCGGATTGGTGTTTTGTGCTCGAAAAACGATCAAAAAGTGAAAACAGCATTTATATTTATAACTAATAATAATATTTATATAATTAAAAAACCTTTATATCTCATTCATTTCATGCACAGTTGTAGCTTTAAATCTTGCCCCTGCCCCTGAGCGTTGCCTACTGTTCAGCACAGTTGTAGCTCAAATTAAAAAGACTTTTAGAACAAAAGGGTTTCATTGTAAGCATGAGACTATTCTCCGTGCACATTAGGAACACACATGCTAATTAAAACGCGGATACTGTTCAGACATCCTGTTTGTTTTTCTTCCTTTTTTTTGAAAAGCAAGCTCGGTGAACAACACAAGAAAAACTGTACATAAGAGTGCAGGTGTCCTTTATTCTGCAAAGAAAAACTCGCTATGTAGATTCCTGGGGCGCTTTGTGTAACTGAATATTTGGACTTTATGTAGAAATTGTATGATTCGATTTATTTCTTAAGTAGTATGGATGCATTATTTGTAAAAAGCATGAACAAGATGTTGAGATGTTCGTTGGGAGTGATGATGATGATGGACAGGATTGGAAATGAGTTTATTAGAGGGACAGCGCATGTAGGACGTTTTGGAGACAAGGTGAGGGAGGTGTGATTGAGATGGTTTGGACATGTGCAGAGGAGGGACATGGGGTATATCAGTAGGAGAACGCTGAGGATGGAGCCACCAGGAAGGAGGAAAAGAGGAAGACCAAGGAGGAGGTTTATGGATGTGGTGAGGGAAGACATGCAGGTAGATGGTTGGAAAGAGGCAGATGTAGAGGACGGGGGGTATGGAGACGAATGATCTGCTGTGGCGCCCCCTAATGGGAGCAGCCAAAAGAAGAAGACGAAGATTTGTAAAAGGCATGAACAGATAATAACACCTTATAGAAATATATACTTCAAACACTTGCCAGAATTTTGGTTTGATTAAAGGTGTAGACACGTGATCATAAATTTGGATTCCACATTTAGTCCCAGTTCCCTGTTATTACAACCTCCACTCTTCTTAGAAGATGTTGCACTCGAATTTGGGAGATTTGTTGGGATTTATTGAGCTAGAAAGTGTTAGTAAAGTCAGGTACTGATGTAGGTGAGAAGGTGAGAAGTCCTGGGGGCAGTCAGCTTTCATATTCATGCCAAAGGTGTTCAGTAGGGTTGAAGCTTAAGAGCAGAAGATCTTCCACATCTTCCAACCCATGGAAAGCAGATGTTGATTGAGCTGGCTTTGTGGATTTGTTTGGGTCTCCTAGCTCATGTCACATCCAAAATGTACATTTACATTTAGGTTACGTCAGCAGACGCCCTCATCCTGAGTGACGCCAAAATTCTGTTCGGAGGAATTACAGCCCACTTTTTTTTATTCAGTTGTTCGGACATCTAGGGGAAGTTAATTCCACCACTCCATCAAGAAAAGTCAGGTGTACCAATAAAGTGCAGGTTGATGAAAAGACCAGAGCAACAACAACGCAACGATCCTTTAGCTTTAATCGTTACAAATGATTTAAATTCATGGTGGTTGAATCTTGTTGTTGTGAGATGTTCATAACAAGGGTCCAGGTTGTACGGTTCCTCACAGTGTGTGCAAACACAAACGCACAACCACACAAACACATGATGTCATTTTAAAATGACTCGTCATTGATAAAGCAATAAAAGCCACATCAGGATATTGGAAAACTGCCATTTAGCAAGTAATGGCTTCGTTCATGATCCCTGCGATGATCCAAGGAAGATAATTATTCCTGCTTTGCATTTGTGCTAAAGAAAAAAATAAAAACTTGTCCATTTACGGCAGACGCTCCTATCCAGAGCGACAACTGAGAAGTGGAGGGTTAAGGGCCTTGCTCAAGAGCCCCACAGTGGCAGCTTGGTGGTGCTTGAATTTGAACCCAGGACTTTCTGATCCAAAGTCCAATCCTTTAACCCCGGAGCTCCCACCTCCCTCCCTACCAATAACCTTGTTATGCTGATTTATGGGCTGGAAACCATCTACACGTCTTAATAATGTCTCAGGGATCACAGAAGCTCTTGTGTATGGAGTGTGTACATTTTAAAACCACTGGCTGCAGTCTGAAGCCTTCCAGTGCACTAGGATGACAATATTTCATATATTTACAGTATATTAATACACGTGTGGTGCAGGGAAAGTGGAAATTTTGGAAATAGGAATTGGCAACCCTGGAACATAGGAAATAATTTGGAACCAGAGCAAGATCATTTCGAACCCCTGGCTGTTAGTTAGAATGGAGCATGAAGTGGTTCTATAAATAAAAAGAAAAAATCCTTCGAGAAATAACTTTTAATCTCAAATCAGCACCAAAATCCGGCACGATGCACACATCCGGCAAATAAAAGCGTCCGTGTGGAAACATGGCGAAAGTTCCGTTTGGTGTCCTGATGATTTACGTGATTTAAAACACCAATAATTACATTTAAACATTTACAAGGATATTTTGTCTTCATGCTCTATGTTGGTTTCAGAGTGGACAGGTATGGAGAACGAAACGCTAATTATAAATGAATAAATGTGTACATGAATGAATGAATAAATGAATAAATACACTTTGAATGAAGAAAAAAGAACATGGGACAAACGGGTGCACCTGCATGTTTGCTAAGGCACCTCCCCCTCCTCGTCTAGAAAAACAGGAAATACAAGAATAAATACACTTCATACTATTGCCCACCTCCAATTATACAATTATGCTTTTATTTACTAACAAACTTGTTTATTTCCACATCTATTGAATAATGTATGTATTCTTCTATATATTTCTACATGTATTTACTTAATTCTGCCTTTTTTGTGCATTTTTAAAACTCATTTCTCTCTTTATATTTTCACTTACAAAACTAATAAATAAATGTATTTATCTTTATTTTTGGCTCAATATCTCTACAAATATTTACACTCTCAATAATAATTTATTATTTATGCATTTATTTTTATACATTTATTACTGTATTTTAAAACGTTTAAACCGACACAAACGTGACCCAGAAGCGCTTATATTCCTTCTGTATACCAAAACATTATTATTACTATTTTGCTTCCAGCAACAAGAAGCAAAAAACAGATGAATAGAAGCCTGAAACACATTCTGTATGTCTGCCATTTTAATAACAGGATTTGTGAGTCGTCCCAATTTTCTTTTTTTTCTCAGCAATGCAGCAGTAACACACTGATGCCTTCTTCTTCTCGTCCTTTTCCAAATTCAGCTCGGATTGCTGATGCTACCTGATACCTTATTTTAGCTCTTGTTTAGCTTTCCTGCTTTCTCATAGATTGTGGATGAGTGTTCCTGCATTCCCCAATGTGGAGGGGTTGGATGAGTGTTCCTTTATTCCCTTTTGTGGAGAAGGTGGATGAGTGTTCCTTTATTCCCTGGTGTGGAGATGTTGGATGGGTGTTCCTTTATTCCCTGGTGTGGAGGTGGTGGATGGGTGTTCCTTTGTTCCCTGGTGTGGAGGTGGTGGATGGGTGTTCCTTTGTTCCTGGTGTGGAGGTGGTGGATGAGCGTTCCTTTATTCCCTGGTGTGGAGATGTTGGATGGGTGTTCCTTTATTCCCTGATGTGGAGGTGTTGGATGGGTGTTCCTTTGTTCCCTGGTGTGGAGGTGGTGGATGGGTGTTCCTTTGTTCCCTGGTGTGGAGGTGGTGGATGAGCGTTCCTTTATTCCCTGGTGTGGAGATGGTGGATGAGCGTTCCTTTATTCCCTGGTGTGGAGATGGTGGATGAGTGTTCCTTTATTCCCTGATGTGGAGATGTTGGATGGGTGTTCCAGTATTCTCCGATGTGGAGATGGTAATTTGGGTTTGAGGAAGTTTTTTTTTGTCACCTCGAAAACACATTGATTCAAATAATAAAACAATCAAATATGGGCGTGGATAAAAGAGTGGAGCATTTTAAAAAGATGGATGGACCAAAGAACTGCGAACATCATTGGCGAATATTCATGATTGAAAGGGGGAATGAATAGGGAGAGTTAGAAGGTGCAGCAGAAGTTCTCTGAGCTGACATTCTCTCACATCACAGAGTCTTTTCACCACAGAGTAAACAAACTGCAAAAACAAAATCACGCATGCAACATCGTAAACCTCGTAAACCTATAATAACCTCCACTCTGTTGTATGGAGTATGTTGTGGAGATTCATTCAGCTACAAGGATGTTAGTAATGTCAGGTAGTGATGAAAGTGAGAAGGTGTTCAACAGGGTTTTAAAGCTCTACAGCAGGAGATCTTCCACTCCAACCCATGGAAAGCAGATCTTCACGAAGCCGGCTTCGTGCACAGGGGCATCATCATGCTTGAACACGTTTGGGTCTCCTAGTTTATGTGAATCCTAATAACAGTTTGGAAGAAGAATGATATATGGCTGGAAAAGTCTTGTGTACAATATTTTTGCTTTTTGGGAACTGATGTACACAAAATGTAGTATTGTTATTATTACTCAAAGATCACCACATTCATGCCCTATATTTGTAAGAATGTCTCAGTTTCTCGAGCTGAACTTCTCATGAATTGATCAGAAGTCGTCCCGGAGTCTGAATGGAGAGAGAGAACGGAGCGAAGCGCCATTTAACATCGCAACATAAAACGGTTTTAGCAGAAACGTCGCATTAGCAGGAAGGATGATTCATGCACTTATTTATTTATGGTAATCCGAATGGCATGTGGGTCTCGTTTATCCCAAGCCGGTGCGATTCTGCGTGTTCTTCACAATCCAGGAACTCGGCAAGAACTTGCTGAAAGTGTTGACAGATGAAGTGTGTTTCCTTATCCAGTCTCTCCAGGCTGGTAATGTCTCTTTCGGGAAATGTGATGGAATTGCCCCAGGCGGTCCCGGGAGATATTTGCTTACACACACACACACACACACACACACACACACACACACACACACACACACACACACACACACACACACATATATATATATATATGCAAAGGTTTGTGGACAACTGACCACCATACAGTTACAATATTTAGTCCCTATTTAAGTTCAAAATCCTCTACACTTCCTCTAGTTTATATTTTATAGTTTATACACTTAATAGTCACTTTAATAGGAACATCTGTAACACCTGCTAATCATGCAGCAGAAGTGCATCAAATCCTGCTGGTTCCAGTACCGAATTTCTAAATTTGTGACTGTGACTTTTGTTTTAGTCAGATATGTCGATTCAAATAACCCTCTGTTCAACTGTGTTGAGTAGGAAAGCATCTCAAAACCTCGAGCACTAAGGTAGATGACATACAACAGTGCAAAACCACCTCAGGTTTCCTTCCTGCCAGAGCAGAACCTGCGAGTCTGAGGCTACAGAGAGGAATCGCCTTTTCTGACAGTAAAATTTAGGACACTTCAGAAATGACGGTTGTCATGACGATTTTTAAAACGCATTAATTAGTTGTTTTTTTTCTTGCATTTTCTGCCACCCACACCATTTAGTAATTGCAGTATTGCACATCTGGAACATGTGGCATGCTTTCCATTTATTTTCC
Source organism: Silurus meridionalis (assembly GCF_014805685.1). NCBI lineage: Eukaryota > Metazoa > Chordata > Actinopteri > Siluriformes > Siluridae > Silurus > Silurus meridionalis. The sequence continues at coordinate 23,041,032 of NC_060898.1, read as the reverse complement.
CCTCAGTGTATAATTTAGTTGGTGAAAATTTTTGATGATTTTATATATATATATATATATATATATATATATATATATATATATATATATATATATATATATATGTATTTAATTTTTTAATTTATATATAAATGTTAATTATGAATATAGATATAAATGTACATTTGTATTATTTTATGAATTATCATAAAATAAAAAATAAAGAAAAATCTTATACAGTAATTAATATGATTTTAATAATTATTATCCTGTGATCCTGTGATGCATGTGTTAGGATTTAAAACAATATAATAAAATAATATTAAAATAAAATACAGCAAAAATGTATTATTTGAATTTAATACATACATACGGTCAGTGTTGGACAGTAATGAAGTAAATGTAATGTTACTGTAGTTGCTTTGTCGTGTATCTGTACTTTACTGAAGTATTTCAGTTTAGGGGGACTTTTATTTGACTTTTTACTCAACTTCATTTTGTGGCTTCCAGTAGCTGCACGTATCAGATTCAAAACAGTGATGATGCCTACAAGGCCAAAAATGGACCAGCGCCATCATACCTCAGTGACCTCATCACATCTCGCACTGCACCACGCTGTCTGAGATCCTCCAGCACTGCTCGACTGGTACCACCTTCTCTTTCAGAATAAGAGGTAAGTACACTTCAAGGCTCTTCTCTGTTCTGGCACCAAGGTGGTGGAATGAACTTCCCCTAGATGTTCGTACAGCAGAGTCCCTGATTATCTTCAAGCAACAACTGAAGACCTACCTCTTCCTGAAATACTTAAATTAGCTCTTTCCAAGTTTGTAGAATTCTAGGGTTATATTTATATTAAGTTTGTAATCTTGTGTACCAGTGTAGATTTATTCATTAGAGACTTAAAGCACTTTTGTACGTCGCTCTGGATAAGAGCGTCTGCTAAATGCCGCAAATGTAAATGTGAAATCAGTCGTTTCTTTTTATTAACGAGGATAAAAACGTAACTGGTGAAACACGCAGCGAGTCACCAATCAGGATCGAGCGCACGCTCTGTTTTACACGTGTTCTGATCGGCGCTTGGTGCATCTACTGATCACCAACATACAGTTCAATCAGTGTTTGAGTCATTAATATGATTCTATTAATAGATCAGTGTGCTGAGAGTCACATTCGAGTCTTTACACATAAACTGAGGTGATTAAGTAAAGAATCTTGTGATTAAAATGATAACAGGAACATTATAGTTATAATAAATCACTACTTTGGATGCTTAAGTACATTTGAAGGCAAAAACTTTTGTACTTTTACTAGAGTGAAAGTTTCAAGAGACACTTTTCTTTTTACTGGAGTCACATTTTACTGAGTGGATCTACTTTAACTCAAATACATGATTTGTGTACTTCATCCAGCACTGCTCTAACTGTTGCCGAGTGCCTTTGCTAAGTATGAACCGCTGTAATATTTACAACAGCCATTTTGACCTGAAAATTAGGATCATCCAGGATTATGAGAACCAGGTTCCTACAACTATTTAGTTGTAAGGGGAAGTCACACTTTAGCCCATAGAATCTGATTATTTTCTGTAATTTTAATACTGCATACAAATTTCTTGTATTTTCTGGTTGTATTTTACTAAAGAGAATGAATTGCGTATGCTCACGTTACTGTTGTTGAGTCCAGAAAAAACAGTGTGCCGCAAGGTCACGTGTAATAATTACGTTTTTAAATAAATGAGAACTTTATTTGCATGGGAAAATAAAGAGACACCTGTTTTGCGTTTTGCATAATTCATGATCGTATTGACGAACGCTAAACAGGCAGGTCGAAGGGGTCGCGAACATCTTCACAACCGGACGGCGTTCTATCAAAGGAACCTGGTCGTTATTGGGAACGTTAATGGAGGAAGGTTGAAAAGGAAAAATGAATTGATCAGGTGAACATCAGTGGTGCGGTGGACCGAAGTATAATGGCGTGAACAATAACAAGCGGCGTTTTTGATGTTTTCTTGGAAATGTATCGAGGTCTAATTATTATCTAGAGAACATTTGGAGTAATAAATGTAAATACTGTCATTAATATAATAATAATATATTATATGTGATTAAAATATGAAAGAAATCCTTTGATGGTGTGGGATAATTAATTCACCATTTATTATGCAGATTTTTCCTTGTCGTAATTTTACAGTTATTTACACAAAACTAATTTTTTCCTCATCGATTTCCGCCTATGTCATCTTTATCTCTGTGACAGCCATATGTGGTTCTGCCCCAAAAATGCTCCCACAAAGTTGTACCTTTATTAAACTACAGAAGGAGACCCAAACTTGTTCCAGCATGACAATAGACAATCCTGTGCACAGAGTTCCATGAAGATCTGCTTTATATGGTTTTAAATGGAAAATCTCCTGCTATAGACCTCAACCCTGAACACCTTTAAGATGAATCGTAATGCTGACTGCACCCCAAACAGCATCATAGGTTGGAGCCATCTAGCTCAGCTGTTCATGGTGATATTGAACCTCTTCATGGAAGTCTTGAAGAAACCTCTGCCTGACTCAATGACTACTTCCCGCAGCCCTGACTGCGGTTGTGATTTTTTTAGCCTCCTCGCTAAACTGTTTCTCGAGCGCGTTCTCTCAGCACCGCTGCTGCTACGTGAATATGATGCGCCGCAACACTACGGAGACCGAGGCGTGTCCTGAGAGTCACATAGAATACAGATTAACCTGGCAGAGGTAGAGCTGTAACTTCCTCCAGACACAACAGAAAAAGAACGTCTGGGTTTATTTAATTTCAAAGGTCCATGTGTTAGAAGTCAGAAGATGATTTGTTGGTGTGGTGTCTGTCTGAACCAAAGAAAAAAACGTGAACTATCTGTAACATATGGAATTGCAGAGCATGAGATTTTTCAATCGAATCGCATTGTGTTGAATTGAATCGGAATCAGATCGTAATAGGGGTGAATCGTATGTAACTTTTAACGTATCGTATTGTTGGCTGTGTGTGTGTGTGTGTGTGTGTGTGTGTGTGTGTGTGTGTGTGTACTACAGTATATATAACTAAATTGTATAATATTTTACTTTATTTTTGCTGCCACTTTAATAAATAAATAAACAAATACATTTATTTTTATTGTAATCATGTGACCTGATTCACCTTTTCATCTCTTTTTTAATGGCACTTTTCCTTTTTTTTTTTTCAAACATGTTTTTATTGATACAGTTTCAGTTCATAAATACAAACTGTACACGGAAAGTATAATAAATTTTGTACAGATAGCGGACAGAATTCTTTCCCATTAATAATTAATAAATGCTCTCTACATTTTGCATAGAATGTGCCAGGATCCTTTTTGTCTGATTAACATGAACGTCCAGAATAAAAACCAAACCAACATGTAGGAACAAAAAAAATTAAATGAATCGATCAATTTAAACAATTTGAGATGAGATTTCTCGCAGAAATCAGCCAAACCAGGTTTATTATTCTTATAAATTATTATTATTATTATTTTGCAAATGGGGCATCAATGAAAAATTTGAAAGAATAAAACAATTTAAATGCATTAAGAAAAAAAAAATCTAGAAAATCAAACAATAAATGCCACATTCTTATTACAATGAAATAACAAGCGATTTAATGATGTATGTATAAACTGTTTTTAATATATTTTAATACCATATTTGAGTGGAAATCTTTCTAAAAGCTGTTTTTAAAGAACAGCAAACTTCAAAACAAGAAAGAAAAAAAACCTCAATGAATAAATGATAAGAACTGAATCATGCTTGCGTTCAACACCACTCCAAATCTTTCTACTCAAACACTTACTCTGTTTTAAATAAAAAGAACGGCTTCTCGTTAGCCATGTTAGCGACGTCGTTAGCAAGAAATAAAATAAATAAAAGAGAGAATATCGTCCACACAGGATGAAAAGAGTGATGAAAAATGGGACCTGCCTGCTTCCAGTCGGGATTTGATCTCATGCAATGGGTTTTTTTTAATTACTTAAGTAGTAACAATGCAACCCGCACACTTACACAAACATACACACGCTTGCACAACAGTGTGACTTATAATTATTTTATAATTAATCACTCCAGAAAATAAAAAAAACAATTGCTTTTAATCTCTTCTCGCACACGTTTTCTCCCAAAAGAATCCTGGATGTGTGTAAACTCCGCCTCCTGCATGACGATCGCTCGAGATCTTCCGCTGTAGTCTCCTAGTTATAAGAACACGTTTTTGACCTGTGTGTGTGTGTGTGTGTGAGTGTGTGTGTGTGTAAGTGTGTGTGATCTTCGATTAAAATGCTAAATAGCTTGTATATAAACGCGTGGAAACACCAAATCTTTTATGGACGTTCCTTTTGTTTCTATGCAACAAACTCACTAAAAAGCAAAAAAAACCACAAGAGTTCGACACTGAATGAGTGGAAAAAAGTCCAAATGGGACATATTTTGTCTCTACCAGAAGAACTTGTGTAAGAAGGAGAACAGGAGAGAAGATGTGATCAGACTCCCTCACCCCCCACACTCACACATGGAGGTAGAAGTTTAATGGTTTGGGGTTGTTTTGGAGCAGGGAAGGTTCCGGAAAGTGAAAGTGAACCAACGTTGCTCCCATTCCACAGGTCATCACCGTGCAGTTCCGTCTGGACTGTGGCTCATCGGAAGCGACTTCACCGTACAACAAGATGATGATCCGAAGCACACGTCTGAGTTCTGTAGGTGTTATTTAGAGAGCAGACAGACGTCTGGAGTGATGTCTATCATGGAACCACCTGCCCAGTCACCGCACATTAATCCTACTGAACTGCTCTGAGATGATCTCCAACTAGTGAAGAACATCTTCAGCGAGTTTTACACGAGGCACAGCAAAGTATTTTGGAGAAACGAAGGGTCCAGATGCTGAGAGTGTAAAACTGTTCTTCACGCTGATGGAGGTTTTTCACTGAAAATAAAAAAGTGTAACATCTGAACATATTTTACATTTGTTCGGTCGAAGGAAATGTTCATAGCGTTACAATCCCCAGTTTGTTGCACAGAAACCAAAGGAACATGTATGTTTCTCTCAAAAACCATGAATCACAGTGTTTATTTTTTGGGTTATATTAATTCTTATATTATGAAGAATTATAATTAATTACAACTATTCACAATATTTAAATCTTAAAAAATAATCTGAATTTCTTTTCAGGATATGATCCCAGACTGGTGGGACATGAAACTGATTTATGACTGATTTATTTTCAGTAGCGCCTCAAAAAAGGTTTTCATTCGTGTACCATACCGTGATGTGTCTCTGTAGTAATATTGTATATGAATAAGTCTGGAAAGCTGTTTATATTCAGCATCACTGTATATATAAGATTCCAGCCTTTTTCCTTTTTTTGCGGAGAATCTGTGCACCCATGCTGCATCTGTGTGATTATTTTTAGCATTAAGCTAATCAGCTATCTGCTATATGTTAATGCTGAACCATTGAGATTTTGTCTGAGTTTTGACCAATCTAACTCTGATGCATGTTTGGGCAGCCATCTTTGTTGTCTTGTCACGTGACCGGTCTAACTCTGATGCGTGTTTGTGACGTGTTCATCATTAGAAGTTAAGAAGACGTTTTGGGCGGCCATCTTGTTTCGGGTATCAGTTGACGACTGACAAGATCCACAGTTTCTGACTCATTAAGGAAGAACTTTCTCCAGCTGATCCTAGTCGAAAGTCAGGAATTTTAAGGTTTAAAAAGGGATGTTTGAATGTAGTAATATTTGCATATAGGCCCCTCCTACTAATTTGCATACGATTCATCGAACTGCAGGAGACCCGCATGAGCTTCATCATTTCTGATCCCAGTTAATCAGGGCCTTTTTTTAATGAAAGAAAGACAGAGTTTAGTAGTGTATTATTCCGGACACAGGAAGCAGACGCCTGACGATCACATGACACACGAGATAAACATTTTGAAGATCATGAACATTTTTAGCAGATCCTCAGAACGGGAAGCTGCACATCGTACGCAGTCAGAGCTTCAGCAAACCGGCAACGAGATGGAGCTGGAGGAGATCGAAAAGTCGTTCAGACCCTTCGTTTACTTTATCAATTTATTTGCTTATTTATTTATGTAAATGTTTTTTTTTTTTTTTCATTTAGTTTAGTTTTTGGTTCACCTCCCTGGTTTGTTTCTCGATAAGTTCGCCATAAAAGAATTAAATCAAATCCATAAAACCTAGTTGTTAAACTGTTTTCTTTTTTTTTTTGTAATCACAACACACGCACACACACACACACACACACACACACACACACGCACTTAATGAAGAACGCAAAGGCCAAATTCTGTCTAATTAATTTATAAATATTTAAATTAGCAATTATTATTATTATTAATCATTACAAAAATTGCAATTGGAAGAATTTAAGGACCAAATGTAATACATTACTAAACAAATTATGTAATTTTAATCATTTTAATTACTAATTCATAAAAAAAAATCCAATTAGGAGAATTTACAAAACTAGAAATTAAAGATAAAAAGTCAATTAAAAAAATTGGCATTAGAAAGAGAAATCTGATCATGTACAGGAGAATTGATGATTAGTGGTTGGATTCAGTGACATTTGGATCCTTTGCGTTCTTTTTTGTACTTGAAAAAAAAATACAACAAAAATATTTTTATGGGGAATTAAAAAAAAAAAAAGAATTAAAATCCAAAAGTGAAAATCCAGGTTTTTTTTGGGGAGGAAAAGAAATGTAGGCAAAAGGTCAGTGAGATGTGCTTCTACTTTCCACGAGTGCATTGAGTTAAGGCACAGGCACTGTTCTGTTCTCCGCTTTGAACAGAGAGCTGCATCAGGTCAGTCCTGGTGCAAGCACAGTTTTCTTTTTTTTGTTTGGAGTGAGGGATCGTGGGATTGAGGGATTGACCGCCGCCTCCTTTCCAGGGTGTCCCTTTTTTCAGGTTGCAAAATCTCCTAAACGTTTTTTTTTTTTTTTTTTTTCGCCGACTTGACAGTATTGCAGTTGGGGAAAGACAAGTAGCTAAAAACCACACCACAAAACGTTTTTCTTTTTTTCCACTTCACCGTTGTTACGTTGTGGCCGATACTGTACTTGGTGTAAAGTGAATGCGTTCACGTGTCGCATCCGATTTTCCTGCCATGTTTTTTTTTTCCGCCACCGGAGTAGAAACTCGATCGCCGTCGTTGTGGTGTTCAGAGGAACAGGTGTTGATGTTCCGGGGAGTAAAACGAACAAAGTGTGTGTGTGTGTGTGTGTGTGTGTGTGTGTAGATTTGTGTATGTATGTGTTTAAAAGAGTGTCTAGAGGCAGACGTTGTTGCTGATCTGGCAGGTGGACGCTGTTCCTGCTTCTGAGATGAAGAGCTTCCCATTAGGACAGACGCACACCTCGAACACAGTCTGTCTGGTGGCTGAGGGAGACGCTTTTCCCTCGGGCAGACGCAGGAGCCTGATCTTCTTAGCATCCAGAGTGATCTGTAAAAATAACATATAAATACATAAATATACAAACAAACACATCAATAAATGTCACTGTTATATGAGGTGGTATCAAAAAGTCTGGAGACTGAAGGTGTAACCGGTGCGGTTCTGACCCACGTGCGTTACCACGTCTGCAATTTCATCACGGGCTGCGGGTTGAAACACAAACATGAAATTCTGCATGAAACTGAACAAATCTGCCACAGAGACTTTGGAATGACATACGTGTGACATACGGCGACGCTGCGATGAGACGTTTGAGGAGTTTCGATCGGCAAGCGGGCTTCAACTGCTGAAGAACATCACTGGAAGATGACGAGAGATTAAGTACTTCAGTGAGCTCAGCCCCCGAAAATGTCGAAACCATTCAGCAACTCGTGCATGATGATCGTCAGAGAACCAGCCATTTGTGTGCATCAGCCACATGTGTGTTAGTAGTCAAGTCAAGTAGAGATGAAGGTGAGGAGACCTGGGATGCAGTCAGCATTCACATTCATCTTAAAGGTGTTTAGTAAGGATGAGATCAGCGCTCTATAGCAGAGCTTCCTCTCCACACCATGTAAAGCAGGTCTTCATGGAGCTGGCTTTGTGCACATTGATATGCTGTAACAGGTTTGGGTTTCCAAAATCAAGTGAATGCAAACTTTTGGCAATATAATGTGTGTATTTTAAATATACACTATTTCCAAAAGTATTGGGACACCTGCTCTTTCCTGCTGTATGTGGTTCTTTTCCAAACTGTTACCACAAATCTGGTGGCACACAATTGTACAGGACGTCTTTAGATGGCGCTATAATAAAATGTTGCATTTACTTGATTTTGGAAACCCAAACCTGTTCCAGCATGGCGATGCCCCTGTGCACAAAGTGAGCTCCTTGAAGATCTGGTTTACATGCTTTGGAGAGGAAGATCTCCTGCTATAGAGCTCTGATCTCATCCCTACTGAACACCTTTGGGATGAATGTGAACGCTGACTGCACCCCAGGTCTCCTCACCTACATCAGTACCTGCCTTTCATAACATCCTTGTGGCTGTTGAACACAAATATTCATAAGCACACTCCAAAATCTGGAGGAACATCTTCCCAGAAGAGTGAAGGGAATTAGAAGAGAAAATTGGGACTAAATGTGGAATGTGATGCTCAAAAATCACATACTGTACTTATGACCAGGTGTCCCAATAAAACTGATACTGTATTCGAATAAATCTATACACTCCCAAGAACAGCTTCTTGAGAAGATTTCTTATTTACAGTCCATTGAAAACCTTCTGGATTCTGCTCAAGACAAAAAGGGTAACCTTATCAGCAGCGTGACTGCACCAGACCACAACAAAAACGAAACAATTCCCCATTAGATATAACCGCCCTCTGTGGAACAGTCCGACTCGGCATGTCCGATCCGATGCGAGACCGTCTCAGTGACACGAGCACCTACACAAACCTCTCAGACCTTCCCAGCTGGACCATATTGCTCTCTCATTTCCTCTCTCTCTCTCTCTCTCTCTCTCTCTCTCTCTCTCTCTCTCTCTCTCTCACACTCTCGAGAGCATTACGGCAGCCAGTGGAGGAACCTGTCAGGAAATAAAAAAAGGTAAAAGGAGTCATTACCGACAGCCTTGGGGAAACGTTTCCATCAAATGACCTGGAACATTCTTTAAGCAGTGGTCTTGGCTGATTCTCGTGACATCTGCTGTAGAGCAAAGCCTGAGTGGGAAAGTGAGCTGGAGGCCTTTTTTTGAAAAAGAGAGGGGACTAATTATTCCTAAACCTCAGGGGAACTGCTGAGAAACCGATGTATCTCTATTCTCCCAGTACAGAGTGTAAGAGCTGCTGTAATGGAATATGTTGGTGCTGTAGCTGAGCCAACTGTGATAGAGAAGTTACTATTGGAAACCGTGGGATTTATGGTACAACATGAGCAAAAAAAATAACATTGTCCATGAGACCATTTAGTTTCTGATTTCGCTTATCCTACAGCAGCTGCATATAAATTTCATGTTACAGAGAAACCAGACCAATAAAAACTCCTCACTGACACTGGAGACTTCCTCCATAAACAGTTTTTTAACATCCCATTTCACATCTAGTCTTCAGTTCCTCTTATAATGAGCTCCACTCTTCTGGGAAGATGTTCCACTAGATTTTGTGGAGATTCATTCAGCCGCAAGGATGTTAGTAAAGTCAAGGTAATGATGTAGGTGAGAAGGTGAGGAGCTGTGGGGTGCAGTCAGCGTTTACATTCATCCTAAAGGTGGGTTTAATAATAGGGTTTGTCGCAGAAGATCTTTCATATCTTCCAACCTGAAGATGAAGGCGAAGTGCAGACACTGCACAAAGCCAGCTCCTTGAACATCTGCTTTCCATGGATTGGAAGTGTCTCGATCTCCTGCTATAGAGCTCCAACCCTGTTGAACACCTCTGGGATGAATATGAATGCTGACTGCACTCCAGACCTCCTCAATTCATCTTGTGGCTCCACATATTCGTGGAAAAGTCAGGCGTCCCAAAAGCCTTTAACTATACAGTGTATGTGACACGTTCTTGGTTCATGGTCTCGGGGTCATCTGTGATGTAGGTGTTGGCGATGTTTCACAAAGCTTTCAGACCTATAATCTTCCTCGCCCGCAGGATTTTGGAATTATTCATACATTTTGTGAACATATGGTGATAATCTTCAGATTTCTCGAGCTCCGCAACAAGAAGTGAGCTTCTTACAAGGTTATCGGTTCTCTCCAAATGTTGGGCCGTGGATTATCTGCCGTAATTGCCGCTGATGTATGGCAGGCTGAATATTAAGCTCTGGGCGCAGCAGAAGAGGAGGGACCATATGGAGACTAGCGATGCACTCGTCTGGATGTGAACTCGTGGCAGATGGGGGTGTCAGGAATGCAAAGTGGATCAACACATCGTCGTGTTGACGCCGTGCATCCGTGTGCGTGTGTGTGTGTGTGTGTGTGTGTGAATCGAGAATATTTACCTCTCCATCTTTGGACTCCAGGCGCAGGTCACTCCTGCAGGTGGCCTGGATGTCTCCAGCTTCGGCTTGAATCTGCACGCCTTTAGGAGCATCCATGTACAGGGAACGTGTAGGAGATTCCAAGCTGAGGATCAGACAGAGTCAAGAACATAAGTGAGCACATTCGAGTCGGGAAAACTGCGTATTGCATCATAAATTAATATCTATATGTTTTTATCCTGAATGAGAGAGACAGTAATGACTGTATTCTTCTGCTTCGGCTTCTCCCATTAGGGGGCGCCACAGCGGATCATCCATCTCCATACCCCCCTGTCCTCTACATCTGCCTCTTTCAAACCATCTACCTGCAAGTCTTCCCTCACCACATCCATAAACCTCCTCTTTGTTCTTCCTCTTTTCCTCCTTCCTGGTGGCTCCATCCTCAGCATTCTTCTACTGATATACCCCATGTCCCTCCTCTGCACATGTCCAAACCATCTCAATCTCACCTCCCTCACCTTGTCTCCAAAACGTCCTACATGTGCTGTCCCTCTAATAAACTCATTTCTAATCCAGTCCATCGTCGTCACCCTCAACGAACATCTCGACATCTTCAGCTCTGCTACCTCCAGCTCCACCTCCTGTCTTTTACTCAATGCCACTGTCTCTAAACCATACAACATCTCAGAGACAGTAAAGACTGTGGCAAAGGAGAAACGTCCTGAGATTTTATGAGCAAGAAACCTGATCCTAATTAACCTCGTCATCATCATTATTATTATTAACCGCAACCATAACAACCTCAGTCTTCTCTGAGAAATAGATGATGATGATGACGATGGTGATGATGATTAGACCCAATAGGTGCCACAACAGAGCAATTTCTTTTTATTTTTATAAAAAAATAATTTTAAAATCTAAGAGTGTTCATTTTGACTTACATCAGGAAACAGCACTGAAATAAAAACACAGAAACGCTGAGTGCTCATGAAGTGCATCCATTTGTCTTACACTCCAAAGAGCTGAAATTAATCACGCCATGTACCGTCGCAAAATACAGTGGAGAGGGTGAGGAATGGTTTAGTGTACCAGTGGGGGGCGTGGGGGCGGGAGAGAGAGAGAGAGAGAGAGAGAGAGAGAGAGAGAGAGGGACAAACGCCTGAAGCCAGACAGATCCCAGGAGACGTCACTGCTAATGAAATTTTTTTCCATGAATATATGGGGTGTGAGAAGGAAAGATTTTGTAATTGCGCCTCAAACGATGCACGAGTTCAGACGCGAAGGAGCTTCAGAAGCTCGTAGGATTTATTTGGGAAGGCAATTAAGGTCAGAGTTATTTTATGTCGCTTTGTGAGGGGTTTTTGTGGTGTTGTTTTTTTCGGTGATGAACCTTCAGGGACACACACCGACTTCAAACATGACATTTCAAGTCAATTAAAGCTCCTGCTTACATAATTGTGTTTTAAGGGAGGTTTATACCCAATCAGAAGGTCTACAATTATTCTTTGAACATTTGCAGTTTTTTTTTTTGCGAATATGTCACAGTTTCTATGGTAACAACACATTTGCTGTGACGTGTGATGCACGTGTGATGCACGTGTGATGCACGTGTGCTTCGAATCTTGATAATGATATCAAAATAATAAACATAATTAAATAAATATATAGTTACTGCTGACAACTTTCATGACATTTACTTAACGCACGATGCAATCTAATGTTTTCGGAGTGGACTAAAGCACAAAGCTGGAAAAACACAGTTGTGTAGGACGTCTTTGGATGCAGCATGAAATCTTTCCTTCACTTGAACTAGGACACCAAACCAGTTCCAGCATGACAATGCACCTGTGCACAAAGCTTCATGAAGATCTGCTTTCCATGGGTTGGAGTGGAAGATCTCCTGCTATAAACCTCAAAACCCATTGGGATGAATGTAAGCACTGACTGTACCCCAGGCCTTCTCACCTTCTCACCTACATCACTACCTTTGCTGACTTTACTGACATCGTTGAAGCTAAATGAGTCTCCACAAAATCTAGTAGAACATCTTCCCAGAAGAGTGGAGATAATTATATGAGGAAACAGAGACTAAATGTTGAAAAGTATTCAGCTGACCCCCTTAACCAGAGCAACTTTCAATTATCTCATTCATACAACTGAGCAGTGGTGCTGGGATTTGAACTGATGACCTTCTGATCAGAAGTCCAACATGTTAACCATTACCCGAGTGTCCTCACTGTCATTGTGATTTTCCTTGTGACAGTAAGAGAAGGAGTCTGCAGTGTCAATAAACTGTAACAGGGAAGGAAGAGAAGTTAAGCTTTTGGTTGCTCATGATGATGTTTTTGTCTTCGAAAAAGAGAAAAAAGAGAGGAACTGATGAGGGAATGGCTGTTTATAGCTGCTAAAACATCAATAGAATTAGGGACTAGCTTGCGTCCTGGGCTTTCCACAACTTTACATCTTCTTCTTCTTCTTTCGGCTTCTCACGTTAGCGGTCTACACAGCAGAACATCTGTCTCCATATCACTCTGTCCTCTACAGCTGCCTCTTTCAAACCAACCACCTGCATGTCTTCCCTCACCACATCCATCCTTTCTCACTTGTCTTTAAACCTCCTACCTGCCCATGTCTGCTAATAAACTCATTTCAAAATCTCAGCATCTTTAACTCTGCCACCTCCAGCGCTGCCTCGTTTTTCTTTCTTATTATACTGAGATATTCTGATTATAAATAATCAGTAATAAGTCTATTAATAGTGATACTACTACTTATTATTATTGCTACAAAATAGATCTGAAATGAACTCGTCTGGAGTTTCCTGATCCCAGACGTTGCAAGAAAGAAAACAAAGACCGGGAAAAAAACATCACAGTGTGTTTACACAGCAAACAGAGACGTCGCTTTACAAGCCAACAGACCCGAGGTGGCGTTTCTGTAGGATAACGAGCGAACGTGTGGACAAGATAACGAGCCGAGAATTAAATGATAAACTCTTGTTTGTGCTGGAACTTGATGAGAACATGACAATGCAGCTAATGAGCCATTCTTCTCAGCATTGCTTCAGATGAAACCGAGAGCGAGGCGTGAGGCTTGGACGAGCCAAAGCCTGAGAATAAAATCATAAAATAATACAATAATAACATGTCTGTATAACACCATCATCACCACCAACATCATTACCACCAACATCGCAATCACTACCAACACCAACATCACCATCACTACCTCCACAATCAACACCACCACCTACACCATTATCACCACCATCATCACAACTATCACCATTACCACCACCATCACCATCTTCACAACCACCATCACCACTAACATTAACACCATTATCATCACTACCACCATCGCCTACACCATTACCACTACCATCACCATCACAACCACCACCAACATCACCATCATTATCTCCACCATCACCACCACCACCACCTCCTACACAATTATCACCACCAACATATTCACAACCTCCACCATCACCACCACCACTACCTACACCATTATCACCACCAACATCATCACAACCATCACCATTACCACTAACATTAACACCATTATCACCACCATCATCACCACCATCACCACCAGCATCATCATCATTACCACCACCTATACCATTACCACCACCATCACCGCCTACACCACCACCATCAACACTATTACCATCACACCAACACCATTAACACCACCAACAACGTTACCAACAGCACCATTACCACCACCATTACCACCACCATCATAACCATTATCACCATCACCATCAACATAATTACCACCACCACCTACAACATTACCATCACCATCATCACCACAATCACCATCACCAACACCACCATTACCACCACCATTATTAATAAACAGAGAGCCTACAGATCTTTAATTTTATATTAAGAAAATAACTCAGAATTGGCATAAATAAAGTCAGAATTAAGAGAAAAATTGCAAGATATAAAGTCAGAATTGTGAGAAACAAAGGCAGAAATACAAGAAAAATTCCATAATGAACACAGTACAAGGACAATTTTTTCATGTGGCAGCAACGAGCTTCCATAAAGACGACCCGATTTGCGTTCCTAAATGAAAATGATAGAGCGCTTGAGAGAAAAAAGAGAGAGACCACCGTAGATGCTGTGTAAATTTATGTGCATTATTATGGGATGTGATTTTGTCCTTCACAACGCTTCGTAACGTTCGCTATCTGCGTCGCCTGAGAATCGAAATCATCATGTCGCCACGTCTGTTTTTATTTTCTTGCCGTTATCTAGGCATTGGTGCCCCGGTGTTATCTGGAGAGCAGGAACGCCGTTGCGTTAGTAACGACGTGAGGAGGACTGGCTCGACAAACACCGAATGCCAAGGTGACAGACGGCTTGTTTACTACGAGTCAAACAAGTAACGCGTCGTCTGCCACGTGTCGACTGCAGGACGACGCGATTATTCGAACTGCCGTTCGTTTTTCGAGTTAATGAAAGGACCCTGGGGTGAGTCTGACCTGCACCCGGCACACGGCGTTCACACAATTACTCTCATAAATACGGGCTGGATGGAGTTGCGTGAGACAGAGCCGGCCTATTTTCAAGTCGTATTGGAGCATCGACCCTGCCCCAAGGCCACCCGGGGCTGCTTCTACAACTCCCGCAGATCTGCAGCACTGCTTTTAATGATTACAAATCACCTTCTGCCTGCAGGCTGTGAGGAACAGAAAGAGAAAAAAAGGAGACAGACCTGGATCTTGAGCAGAGACAATAAGAGATGAGCGCTTTCCAACCATCTTGCATTTATTCTCAAACCCTCAAACCCTTTTCCTCATCCACCAAACCTCGGATACGTTTCATCACAAGTCCTGATTTTCTACTTTTCAAGCGTCTTCTCTTTGACATCTCTGTTTCTACACTGAACGCTAAGTTTTAGCAAAGCTTTTTTTTACTCAATGCCACTGTCTCTAATCCATACAACATCTCAGGTCTCACCACAGTCCTATAAACTTTCCCTTTCACTCTCACAGATACTCTTCTATCACAAATCACTCCTGCTATCACTCTTCTCCACCCACTCCACCCTGCCTGCACTCTTTTCTTCACTTCTCTAACACACTCTTCATTACTTTGCACTGTTGACCCCAGGTACCTGAACTCAATGTGTGTATTTATGTACTAGTTATACGATTCACTGATTCGCATCATAAAAAGTAACGATGTGACACATCGATTTTAAAACGTGTGCATCAGATACAAGTTCGCATTTGCATCATTTTGAACATATTTGCGTCGGTAAAAAATATTTATTTCAATATAATTAATCAGTAGATGCGCTTTATTCTTATTATTTAGAAAGTGACCAATAATTTGTAACCAATATTTGATCTGCAGATCGATTTCTCGTCACTAAACCGTTTCTCGAGCGCGTTCTCTCGGCGCAGCTGCTGCTACGTGAATATGACGTGTCGCAACACTACAGAGACCGAGGCGTGTCCTGAGAGTCACGTAGAATACAGATTAACATGGCAGAGGTAGAGCTGTAACTTCCTCCAGACACAACAGGAGAAGAACGTCTGGGTTTATTTCATCTTATTTTCGTTTCAGAAGGCTCTTAAGTAAATTGATGATTTGCTGTCTGTCTGAACCAAAGAAATAAACAAACTATCAGTACTATAATGTAAACTTTTCATATGTACCTTAAATGTATCAAATCGTTGACTATGCATCGAGATGCGAATCACATCGGCCTCAGTTTATATATAAAGTATATATGAGTAGATAAATACTTTTGGAAAAAACATATTCATTGCTCAAAAAAAATTCCAGAAACTTTTAGAATTTTGTTGTTCTGGACTGTGATTTTTGCTTTAATTTGTGAACTCGCTTCATTCTGTATTTCAGCTCCAATAAATAATATAATGCTTCCTATTAAAAACTTCTATTCAAATTCATAAAACACTCAGCACCCTGTGTTCCATCCTCCTTTCATACCTTCATCCTGTCACAAAAACAGCTTACTCTCTGTTTACTTCATAAAAATCTGAACATCGAAGTTAAATGTGGCACACTGAACGGCCAGAATGTCCATCTGGTTTAAAAGAATTCATGGACTTTATGTACTCGAATATTAAACACTGTTTTTTTTGCAGACTTTCTGCCATCGTTGTGACTGTTGTCATTATCTGAGACTTAAACAGTCACTGTGAGAAAACTATGACCTTCTTTTCAAAAGTATTTGGTCAAAAGAATCCTCTATGCTAGACAGAATTGCAGGAGGCTTTGAAATAATTCTGTAGGCAGTGTTGATGTTTAATAGTTTTGGGACGTACATGAGGATGCGATTTGAGGCACAACGCAGGGTTAGGAATTCCAAAAAGAAAAAAAATAAACTTCTATATAAAGTTTCTTTGAATCAGCAAAACTGAAGGTAACATGAGACTATAAAATTGCTCATTTTTAATTGGTCAGGTCATGTGACTCATTTTCCTCATATATATACTGTATGTGGTGCTTATACTAAACCTTGGTGAATGATGGCTGCCAGGTTCGGTGATGACGGATCTGTAAATGAAAAGCTGGAAATTCGATGAGCGAGGTTATTTTCTGTGTGTCGCTGCAAAACTTGATGCCCCCATAGGCAATGTCCTGCTTATTATAATTATTTCCCTGCAGTGTACGCTTTCTCCAGCATTTCAGCTACTTCCTGACTCGTGAGTTCTCCCTCATGCTCCAGTATTGGCAGTGCTCTTTCTCCTGTTTGTTTAGTTAATGAGAATCCCCTTTAATTAGATTTTGATGAGCATCCGGACATCGATCAGGGGCGAAGAGCACCTGTCCAACAACAGGAGGTGCCAGCTACACGGACATCCATCTTCCTCTGTTCCTCTCTCTCTTTCTCCCCGGCTCTATCGTTACCCGACAGTACAGTATCACCACCTCCAATACGAAATGCAATATAATGAAGCATTCCTTATCTTTAATGTTATCAGGGAGTTCCTCGTTTTTGCTCCTGCTGGAGGCTCTTGTACTGCTCCCTCAGTCAGAACATTCCTTCTGCTGAACTTATTTGACTGCTTTACACCTCAGTGTGTCACGGATTTCACCGACTGTAATGAGCCAGGCCTAGCAATGCGATATAATCAATAAAAATAGTCCATATCCATGCCAAATGGATCTAAATAGCCACATAGAAAACTCCAAATATATGCAGACTGTGTGATTGTGATTGGCTGAAAGTTCAGGAGTGAGTTCCGAATGAATAAAAGATTTAACTGGAACGCTGACTGCACCCCAGGCCTCCTTACCTTCTCACCTACATCAGTACCTGATTCACTAACACACTTGTGGCTGAATAAAATCTCACAAATCTAGTGGAACATCTTATCGTTTACCATAAAAGCACAGAATCAGACGTAACATCGAGCCCTCAACCTCTCGATTCGAATTGCTTCCCGATGCTTTTTATCGTATTATATAAACTCTCACTGTTCAAAGAGCTATAAAGCTCCTGTTTCATCTTGAACACACTCTGGTTGTTTGTCTGGGTTTGTCATTACAAATGGCAGCTCTTTCATTTAACAAATAAATAATGAATTCATTACATGAATAAGCATGTTCTCTTTTCATCTATCAGATGAGTAATGGTTTATTGAAACAGTCTGTAGTCTGCTTTTAGCCCTGTGTAAGCAATAGATGTGTGTGTGTGTGTGTGTGTGTGTGTGTGTGTAAAAGTGTGCACAACAAAATTGCTGTTTTTTTTTTTATTCATCTTGCATTCAATAATCATTAACCTCTGGCAAGACCACCGCAACTTCAGGATCTGAGATTTTCTCAATCACTATTAAAGGGCTGCTTGGGCGATTTCAGCAAGGTGCTGATTTTTAACAAATTATAAAAAAAAAAATTCAAATTTATAAATGAGGCAAACATATTTTTTTCCAGCCAAGACCTGGAAATTGTGTTTTTAACTCTTAATCTCATCTAGGTTAGACTGGGAATGTGCTTTGGCCACTTTGAGAATTTCTCCTCCAGACCACTAGAGGGCACCCCTTGTTGAGGTCAGCTTGGACGATTCCACTCCCTCCAGAAAACTACTGAAGTGTTACTTCATTTTTGTAACTATATGTTGGAATCTGTTTCCTCTTAAAATTTCTTCCTGATACAATTCCAGGAGGTTTTCCCTCTCCACTGTCACCACTGGCTCGCTCATGGATTTATCTTTAAATGATTTTTAATGCTATTATGTATATTTATAATATATTTATTTCTCTAAAGCTGCTTTGGGACAAAATCCAAAATAAATAACATTTACTTGAAACTCCAACCCCCAAACTTCCAGTTCTAACTCCAAAGGTCTAACCCCTCCAGCTCTAAACCCTCCATCTCTAACCCTCCAGACCTAAACCCCTCCAGCCCTAACACCCCCAGTTCTAACTTTTCAGCCCTAACCCTCCTCAGTTCTAACCCTCCAGCACTAAACCATTCATCTCTAACCCTCCAGTCCTAACCCTCCAGCCCAAACCCCCCAGCACTAACCCTCCAGGTCTAACCCTCCAGTTACGTCCATACCGCTGCCATCACATTAGCCAATCAGAGACAGTCTTAGGCTCATGTTTTTCCAAGTGTGAAACCCATGTGTGAAAGAGAACATCTTACCGCAGCTCTTTGAAGGGCTCTGCTCTGACGTGTGGCGTCTCCACCGAGTTACTGAAGACTGCACCTTCTGCTCCTGAAAGCACAAAGCAGAACACATTAGCTGCGATTCACCAACATGCTAAAATCGATGGACATGATCTCCGAAGCTACAACATTGACCGACGCAGTGTAAATAAATGATAACCTCGCCTGCGTACCGCTATTTCTCCCGAGCTGGCATGAGGTCAGGTGTTTCTACTTCAACCCCCCTGGATCGATGAACGTTCATCGATGTGTTTCAGGCTCCCTGGTGAGCTCGGCTCATTAAACCAAAGCTGAACCTTGATGATCCTCAAAAAATAAAATGAAACTGTTTGTTTAGGGCTCTGGAACAAATAAACAAAGAAGGTACCTTCCATTTCATATGTGTCGTCCCAAGGAGGCCGAGCAACTGTGCACCAGCATTGAACAACTTTTTCAGGATATAAAACTCTTTTCTTGTAACGAAAGAAAAATTCAATTAGAGTTCCAAAACTGCTGCGTTGGATTTACAGTACAGAGATTTCCTTTAGGGAGGCTCTTAAATTATACCACTGTCCAGAAAAAAAGAAAAATATGCAAAGCTTGCTCAGGAGGGACAGATATCTTTTTTTTAGAGTAATAACAGCTCCAGGTGGGTCAGGTTTTCACTCCAGATGCAGCATTAGAGAGCCATAAAGGTGGAATGGGGAAAGATTTCTAACCACTGGGAGATCCCAGCAGGGCCATAACACTGAGTTCTAGCTGGAGTGGATCTTTTATTCCATTCAATGGACAGGGTTCTTATTAAAGACCCCTTGCTTGGAGGAACCACAGCGTAGGACCTGAAAGGCACTGTATGGAGCGGTGAGGATGGGGAGAAGACCATCAGGACTTCTGATTTTTGTATCATACAGAACACATCTACACCTAGCAATAAATGGCCTGGTGGGAAATCTTCAGTGCTTCCAGCAGGAAAGCTTTACCAAATCCTGAGAAGCAACAAAAGAGACTCAGGAGGAGGTTCTTTTATTGTAGGTATGTATATGGGATTAGGAAAAAATGAAATTTCTATGTTATATCAGAAAGGAAACATGTATGTGAACAACATTCAACCTTTAATGGGTCAATTTGTGGACCTTTCCATCAGAACAAGAACCTCACACTGATCATAACGTTTCGTAACAATTTTCCTTCTCACAGGATCTTCTTGTGGCACAAACATCTAACAAAATTAGACCTCACTTTTTTTAAGAAATAAAAGAAATAAATAAATCGGCCACTTAGTGGTTAAGGGATTGGACTTTGGATCCAAAAGTTGGATAACTTCTGGGTGCCTGAGCAAAGCCCTTAATCCCAAAGCAACATTACATTTATGGAATTTGCCATAATAACACCTTCATCCAAAACAACTTACAACTAAACTATATGCCAAAAGTATTGGGACACCCGACAGCTGTATGTGGCTCTTCTCAAAACTTAAAGTTGGAGGCACACGATCCGGGACGTCTTGGAAAGAAACTGTTCTTTTATTTAAGCTAGGAGACCCGAACCTGTTCCAGCATGACAAGACCCCTGTGCACAAAGCCAGCTTTCCATGGGTTGGAGTGGAAGATCTTTTAGATGAATCAGAACACTGACTGTCCAGGCCTCCTCACCTCACCCACAGAATCTCCACAAAATCTAGTGGAACAACTTCCCAGTAAATGAAGACTCACTGTGTACTGGAATGTTCAAAAAGAAGCACCTTAGCAGTTGAGGGTTAAGGGCCTTGCTCAGGGGTCCGGCTGTGGCAGCATTGGTGGTGCTGGGATTTGAGCTTCCAATCAGTAGACAGAGAAACTCTGTCAAGACCCAGATAAAATAACATCATAGCTAGTGAATGCTGACTCTCTGCAGAAACATGCAGGAGACACCATCATTCACGTGTAATAATACAGAAAGAAGGAAAATCGAAAACTTCATCTCCACCACACAGATCTCCTACATCCCACATTGGGTCTAAAATAAAGCTGAAATGCTCAAGCGTCTCTCAATAAAACCCAGAGTCTTTCCACATCTTGAAATAAAATAAATAAAACACTGTCCCGGATAAAAAAAAAAAAAATCACGATCCACCAGAAGTAAATAACAAGATTTCGTTTCTTGGCCAGGATTTTTTGGCCCATTTGAGCACCTGAACGTTGAAGCTGCTTTCAGACTCTCAGACGCTCTGTGACATCGATCGCTGCATCTCCTGACGGCCAAATAGATAAAAATAGAGGGAAAAATGTCCTGCACGGTTTTCTCGATTCTCTTCACTCTAACGCAGACTCGATGTCAGTTGGGTTTGGAGTTGCTGGATCTGTTTGTGTTTGGAAGCCTCAACATTTACAGCAACGATTGTATTTAATAACATGAAGAAAAAGAAGAAGAAAAATCAGAGTTTTTCGAAGTCTCTTTTTTAGCTTTAGCATGGAAATCGAGTCTGGTCTCGTTTGAAAGGGGGGCGGTGCTTATCATCTCAGTTTAGAGCTCACTAAAAGAAAACATCTATTGGTTCTTTGATCCTTTACCTACATTTAAATTTTAATGCAGACTTCAAAAATGGTGGCATTGTTTTGGTATTAATGTATCAAGTCCTTCTCAGTCCTTCAAGTCCTCTTCTGGCCTAAACTCTGAATCACTGACTTAAATTTTAATAAATTTTTTTGTCCATGAATATTTAATAAATTATTCCCAAAAGTCTGTAAGTTTCGGTTAGAGTTTCTGTCCAATCAGATTTCAGCCATAAATAAACAGTGTGGGCTCTTGGTAGCTTTGAATTCATGTAGCTCGTAGCTGTTGCTTTAACCGATCAGATTGAGATTCATTTGATTAGACGGTCAGAGAGCGCACTAGTCAGAGCTCACAACCCTCATCTGTTGCAAACTGCACAATCTAAAATATATTTATGTGGATTTAATAGCTTTTTGGACTGAAGTTCAGAGGTGCTGTTATTGGGTTGAACCACAGTGAGCTCCAAAACCCCAGAAGAACACGGATCAGGTCCATTGCTTCAGGCTGCATCATGACATCCTGCATTTATGTTTTCATGGAAGGAACCTTATCGGAAGTTCTACAGTCATGTCCAATTATTTATCTGATATAGTTTAATGGAGACCTTCTGATTCTTTTTTTTTTCTGTAGCGGCAAAAGTGCTAATCTGCAGCCATGCTGTGCCAGGAGAATCTTCATACTACACACTACACACACATCTCTTTGCTACAGTCACAGTTCAGAGATGCTAATCGTCGCTGCAGGGAGATAAATAAAACGAAGGAAGTGAGCTCAAGTGCGTCGCAGCAAGGCCTGGGAAATACCATCAGACCCAGGAAAAAGATGAAGCAGAAGATCGAAGAGAGTGAAGCAGCTCAAAAGAAATTTACGAATGCTTTCTAATGCAGGAAGTGATACTCTGTTCGATAAATGTACACACACACACACAGTATGTAGACAAAAGTTTAGATACAAGCAAATGTTTGGAGTTTTGGCAGAAACTGGACAGCAGGCTTTGAGTTTTATTGAGAAGTTTTTAATCAGAGGCTTATAATGATTACTTAGATTTTTATAAGAATTATTTTTGAATCTCAAACCTTTTGTCCCTTTTGTACGGTTGTGTAAAAAGATTATGCGAATAAAGACATAAAGAAAAAAGTCAAACTATTAAGTCGAAATATTTTTTTAAATAAAGTCTATTTATTTCGAGGATAAAGTTGAAATATTTTGACTTTATTCTCATAATTTGAATAAAGTCAATCAGGAATAAATTCAATAAATTTGGGAATAAAGTCGTAATATTTTTTTAATAAAGTCAAGTCGAGAATAAAGCCAAATTTATGAGAATAAACTCTAGACTTAATTCTCATAATTTCGACTTTATTCTCAGAATTTGAATAAAATAAATCTAGAATAAATTCGATAAAATCGTGGATAAATTCGAAATATTTCGAGAATAAAGTAGAAATATTTTTGAACAAAGTAAAAATTACCAGAACATAGTCAAAATATTGAGTATAAAGTCGTAGCCATAGGAGAACACAGAAGTGGTAATATTTTAAGAAGAATCACAGAATTGCAAGAAAATAATTCACAGTTTTATATTAAATGGATGTGGAGGATTTGGACAAATTATTTGCGTTTCCACTATAACGCCGCCCGTGACCCCTTTCGGCATCCACATTCTTTGCTCCTGATCGATCGGGCGAGTAATGAGCCACGGCTTTGTGCAAACCACTTCTTATCTTTGGATGATGAACCTTATTTATATCTACATGCGGTATTTATTTCTTCTCCAGCCACTGGAAAAGATTCTGGAGACATACCGTTGATCTGATGGAGCATTAAATTTGCATTTGCGGCATTTGGCAGACGCCCTTATCCAGAGCGACTTACAACTGAGCAGGGGATGGTTTTAGGGCTTTGCTCAAGGGCCCAGCAGTGGCAGCTTGGTGGTGGTGGGATGTGAACCTGTGATCTTCTGATCCAAAGCCCAATGCCTTAACCACTGAGCTACCACCTCCCTTCAAATTGAAAGTTAAATTGATAAAACTGATTTTAATGACACGTTTTTTTTACATGATCATGATAATAACCAGTTTTTAAGAATCGTGTAATGATTCGGATCCTTCCGGTGGTACCGTACGACTCAGTGCTGAGAGATTCATTTTTTTCTTGTCTGCGATTGTTTTGTTTTCAAACCCTAAATAATTCTCAGCACAACATCTCTTTCCATTAGATTAATACCGAAGTCTGCACGTCATCCATTAGCTGCTGTAGTCCTCGCCGTCGGACGCGCCGCGCCGCAGGTTGCCAAATGAGGGCAAATTGCAGCGATCTGTCAGACGCCTGCGCCGGAGTAATTCCAGGCTAAAAATCACACTCCGACTTCGTGGCCGGCGTCCCGGAGGGCCTTTTACTGTGCGAGTGACTCTTTGTTTTCGGGAAGTGAAGAGCGCTCCGGAGCGTACGAGTGCCGTCATGTAGCATGATCTACCGGCTATTTGCAAGAGGTCAACGGTGCATGTGCTCCAGTGAAGAGCTGGGGGTGGGGGGGGATTTTTAAGTACCCAAGACCACCGCAAAGGGCATTTGGAAGTGGAGAGGCAAAAATGGTGGCCTACTGAGAGGCTTTATTAGGTGTAATGGGTGCAGAAATGAAGAGGCAGGAGTGCGTTTTATTCTTAGCTTGGTGCCATTTTCTCCTTCTCAACAATTCACGGTCAATAGCAAATGTTTGAGCAATTATACTTCTAATACTGGAGCGTTATTTCGGCGGAAATAACGTCTGTTAGGATCTTCGCGTGTGTCCGAAACCCGATGATCGGCTTTAATGTGCTTTGGAACGTTCTGCTACTCTAAAGTATAAGTTAGCTTGGATTATTTGCTAATATCAGCCATTAGGATTCCAACAATAGGTTAATTTTAAAAAGCATAATAAAGCCAAAAGTATTGCAACACCTGACTTTCCCGCCCGTACAGTATGCGGCTCTTCTCTTAAAAGAATTGGAGAAACACATTCGCACAGGACGTCTTTGGATACAAATTTTCCCTTGAAGTGGGAGACTCAACCCTGTTCCAGCATGACAATGCCCCTGTGCACAACACCAGCTTTGTGAAGATCTGCTTTCCAAGGTTTGAAAATGTGTGGAAGATCTTCTGCTATAGAGCTCTAAATCTGACTGCACCCCAATCTGGTGGAACATCTTCTCAGAAGAGTGGAGCTCATTATAAGAACAATTGGAGACGAAATGTGGAATGGGTTGTTGAAAAAGAAGCACATAGTGATCTTATAGTTAGGTGTCCGCAAACTTTTGAGCGTATGGTGTAATGTGTTAATAGTTTTAGACCCCTGATTGCTCACACACACCTCACACACACCTCAGATACACAGAACAAGCGAGAGAGAAGGAACAGAGCCTTCCAGATAACATCTTCTGCAGAAATGAGGCTATTTGTCACACTAACGGTGATCATGAAAAAACTCGGGTGTTTGCAAGAGGGTTTGTTTTCTGCAAGTGTCGCACTCATGACTACAGCCGGTGTGTGTGTGTGTGTGTGTGTGAGTGTAATTCTCTCTTTTATATTCTGTCAGTGTCATTGATTTGACCTTTGGAGGAATCTCCGGCTATGACGGGTTTTTTAATGATGATGTCTTTACAATGTTTTGTAAAATTCAGGCTTTTTCCAACCACTTGGGGTCATTTGGGAATTTTGCCGCACGCCATCGGGCACAGGCCTCAGACTGAATTTATTTCCTCTCGACCGTCTGTGTGCTGTAAATAAGAGGGTTACCGGTTAAAGCGAACCCAACACACACGTACACACAGGAGCCTAAAAACCCTGCTGTGTTTTTCCCACATCGCTTTACGAATTCATCTCTGATAGCCATACGCGGGAAAAAACAAAACAAACCCGGACAACGCCATCCGGGGCTTGAGAAAGAATCCGATCTGCAGTGTAATACCGGAGATTTATTTTAGTTCTCTCGAGTCCCGGAGGAGAAAAGCACGTAAGGTAGAGCGACGATTTCAACATAACTCACTGACTTTTATAGACTGTTTGTCATCGACTCGCTGTGGTCACCTGACAGGAAGCCGATGGTCACTCGGATCAACGTATTTCCTATTCAGCAATGAAAAAGCTGTGAAATGTGGCAACTTTATTTCCTCCTTAAGGGAATCTTAACACGGTTCTGTTTTTTCCGTAAATCAGGTATGGGTAAACATCCGAGCCCGAGCCAATGAACTGTAGCGTGCAGTGTGAATTTGGGGATTTCGACGGATAATTATAATTTATTCTAAATTGATTATATACTTTCTGACCGCGTCGTGTCTTTGAGACGTTTTGACACTTATATAAAAAACAGCTGCTATGTTGACATCATTATAATCTTCTTGTTATTCTTCTTCTTATTATATAATTAGATCATACTGCACATATTGATCGAATATTATTTTTTTTATATTTTCCAAATTACAATAGAAGATTAAGTTCAATGCCAAGGTGATTATTTACTGACCACTGCAGCCCAGGAACCGCCCACAAGATTTGCAGTTCTGGAGACGCTCTGACCCAGTCGTCTAGACGTCACAATTTGTCAAACTCTTTACGCTTCGCCCATTTTTCCTGCTTCTAACATTAACTTTAAGGACAAAATTTCACTTGCTGCCTGCCTAATAGACATTCGGTGCCACCAAGATGAGGATGAGGTTCTTTCTCGAGTCTGGTTCCTCTCAGGGTTTCTTCTTTATGCATCTCGGGGAGTTTTTCCTTCACCACAGTCGCCACCGGCTACAAACTTACACTTATAAAGAACTTATACATTTTTATCACCACATTATCTGTGTAAAGCTGCTTTGAGACAATGTTCATTGTTAAAAGTGCAACACAAATAAATTAAATTGAATGAATAAGTAAATCCACCCACTAACAGGTGCTGAGATAATCAGTGTTATTCACTTCGCCGCTCAGAATGTTATACCTGATCGGTGTACATTCACAAACATATAGCATCAATTTGATGTATAATTAAATGCAGGAATCTATATATACTTCATATTACACTTCAGTCAGTGTGAAAAGTGGATTGTGATTGGCTGAAAACTCCAACTCCTTCGTTTTTATTAGCGTTGCAGCACAGACACACATCATTCTTTTGAATCTTTTGGCACTACTTTATCTGTGTGTGTGATTCAGAGCATTCGAATTGTAGATGTAACGAGGCGTAAATATAAAATGAAGAAAAAGCATTATTTTGATCAATTCAGTCAACAGCTTGAACTCCTCAATGCTGGGAAGTGACCACTGTATATGGTTATAATCAACGACTAGGTGTGAGAACTTACACCATTATAATTTTAATATATCTGCTGTAAATAGCCAAACTGTCGTCATTATTATCAGGTCTGGTTTGAATGAATTCGCCCCACAGGCAACCAACGAGATTTAATTAAAACTAATCAATGAGCTTTAATTATCATTAGTGTAAAAAAAAAATCCACATTTACCACACAGACGTCTCCTGACCGCGAGAGCGCTATGTGAGGCTATGTGAGGCTACGTGAGGGTGAGGAGGGGGACGTGTGAGCATCCTGCAGCTTATTTCTCAACTTCCCCTGTCACAGGGCATTTTAATTACCGCAGTGGTACACCGCCTCGCATTCTCTCCTTTTCACAAATTTCATTATCCTCCTCAACTGTCTTGTGATGTAATTGATTATACTGTCTCGGCTCAGCCATCCTGAAGTATCCGCAGCCCACACACACACACACACACACACACCATCTGAAAGACTTTACCTTTATCTTTTATCGCTGTTGATTTCTTTCTCACTCTGCACAGCTACAACCGAACCACTGTTAGCTACATCAGTTATGCAATCAGCTTTAAACCTTTAGAATCTTAGCTAAAACATTAGCTTAATATATAATATCTAATATAATAAAACAGAGTTTTTCAACTCTTAGTCTGCATTAATTGCGCTGATTCTCACACTTATTTTTCCCTTTTACTGTTTACCAAAACAAATATTTAAAGGAGGTTTCTGGTAAGAAATTTTTTGGTAATACTAATACAAGGCTCTTCTCTGTTCTGGCACTAGGGTGGTGGAATGAACTTCCCCTAGATGTTCGGACAGCAGAATCTTTAGCGACGTTTGAAGATCTACCTCTTCCTGAAACACTTAAATTAGCACTTTCCAAGTTTGCTTTGTAGAATTCAAGAGTTATATTTATATTAAGTTTGTAATCTAACGTACAGTGTAGATTTATTCATTGCTAGAGACTCAAAGCACTTTTGTACGTCGCTCTGGATAAGGGCGTCTGGTAAATGCCGCGAATGTAAATGTAAATGGTAAGGTTACATAAAAGTACAGTTAGCTAGTATTAAGCTAATCTGCTAGCGGGGCTCATACAAAGCATAGTTTTGCAATGTCGGGCCGTGTTTTTCACCCCTAGGCCTTCAGTGGTGTCCTACCTGAACCAATCCACCTCTAAATACCTTCGTAGAACAGAGCGCTGGATCACACACAGGATCTCATACAGTCAGAATGAACGTCATCACTAATGCAAGAAACCCAATTAACACAATTCAACACATCTCCTTTCACTAGAGCTACAACTGCATCTCCACATACATCATCTCCAGCAGAAGCATCGATATTCACCTCATCACCCCCATTTGTGTCGACTGTTTGTCACCATGTCCAGCTTTTCTTAAAAAGTCTTGTGTTGCTGCAACCAAATTTTCTTCTCCTCTGTCAGTTATGAAATGAAAACATGGATATATTTGAGATTGTGCAGTTTGCTTCAGATGCAGTTTGCGAGATCAGACTAGAGTGCTCGCTGACCGTCCAAACGAAAGACGTGAAAATGCTGACGTGTTTGGATGCCTATAAGAGGCCCTGGGAGTGACCAAATTGCAGTCTGAATGTGTCAGTGATTCTGACATTCAGCATGTACAGTAAAATAACCACATTTCAGACTTTTGCATATTAACATTTTTATAATATTTTGTAATGAATCATTAATAATTTTGGAAAGAACTTGTCCATATAGTGTGTACTACAATTCGGTAAAGTCCAGTCCTCTAAATAATAAAGCGTTTGCTGGTCAAGATGCTGTTCAGCTACTAAGAGAAAAATGCGAGCAAAGGCTTAATACATCATTGAACTTGAGTACATGTGCTAATTGCTTTGCCCTCTTTAAGCACAGATTGTTAAAATTAATGAAGAATAGAATCCTGTCCTGCGGCCGAGCAGCGTGCCGTCTCCCACCATGCCGTCTGATACACGGCCAACGTTTTATTTCATCCGATCTCCAGGAATTGAATCTGCGATGCTGCGTTCGTCGTGATTCCTTTTAAACCTTGTCACAACACAAGCTAATCAATGTCTTCGAACGGAAAGAAGTTTGCGATAAAAGCGATACTCTGCTTATTCATAACAGGGTCTCTGAGGATATATACATAAAAGTAATTGGGAGGAAAAAGTGATGTCCTTTTTTATGGGGACGGTGCGTCTCACGAGGACGTGACTAAACTCTAATTCAGGCCGCTAAATAGTTTTCCAACACTTATCATTTCCATTTCTCTTACAAATGGCGTTTATGGGGTTCTGGCTGACTTCATTCTCATTTCTCTGGCACGAATAAACTCTGCTGAGCTGTCCGGCATTTTGGAGACGTTTAATATGGAGTAAAGTCATCAACTTCTAATGAAAGACGTTCTTCAAGCTCATGGTTAATTAACTCTTTGTTGTTTATTAGCGAAAAGAGATGCACACGTGACCTGTTTGCAGCCTGATGCTACTTGGTTTAATCTGTTAATATCATGTATTTTGGTCATTGGTTTGCTGTTAGCTAAAATGTCCTCCATGTATTATTATGGATTAGCGCTGTTCAGCTAAACTAACACTTCCAAATGCTAAACAATGGACTAGCATGCAACTAATGCACATCTCATACACACACTAGCATCTAAGTCTCTTGATTCCAAATTTCAATAATTTCATTATGGATTGTTTTAGAATTAAAGAGGGTGGGAGTGGTCAGAATTACTTTACTAGAGGACGAGATCCTGTGGGACTATGGAGAAAGTACACAATTCTTTGGGATTGGTCAGAATATCTTGACTACAGGACAGGATCATGTTAGAGTCGTCAGAATTCCTTCAGTAGAAGATGAGATCATGTGGAACTTGTCAGAATTCCATTATTAGAGAACGAGATCCTGCAGGATCGGTCAGAAGTTCTTCACTAGAAATTGAGATCCTCTGGGATTGGTCAAGATTCCTTTATTAAAGGATGAAATCCTGTGAAACTGGTCAAAATTCCTTCAGTAGGGATCATGCGGGAGTGATCCGAATTCTTTCTATTAAGGACAAGATCAAGCTGGATTGGTCAGAATTTCTTCACTAGAATACAGGATTCTTTGGGATTGGTCAGAATTCCTTTACTAGACGACGAGATCCTGTGATTGGTCAGAATTCCTTTATTAGAGGACAGGATCATGTGGGAGTGGTTAGAATTCATTTGATAGAGGGAGAATTCCAAATACATTTATTAATTATATATATTTATATAATTTCACTGTAATATGTAATGGTCCAATATTTGCCATAGTTCTACAAGTAGCTTGTACTTCTGAAGTTTTTTTCATATATATTTATATATAAATGCTCCAGTGCAGAGTGATCTCCTTACATTACAGTCCGTGTACATGCTACGAGCCACCATTAAACATTACTGCCGAACTTATCGATTGATGCTGCTTGTTAGATATCATCTTGAAGGCAATAGTGGGGAAGTAAAGAATGCTTATGGTTGAAGAGGCTTATTCTTGAGTTTTATCATCGTATTTAAAGCGGGGCATTGTTCACAGGAAAGTTCTATTTAGACACAGGACATGAATCACCTCTAAAAGTGCCTATAAAAGCACCAGCGCCTTGTTATGCGGACTGTGAAAACCATCAATAAGCCCTCGGGGTGAACGCTCGGCTCTGGAACATGCAGTGCGGTCATGAAGAGGTGGAATTGCAGCCATTATTACTCCGTGCATAAACTGTCATCTGAGTGGGTTCTTCAAGGAGGGGCAGTGGTCAAGGCAAGTAATATGTCAGCGAGCTGCCAAGGAACAGCAGTGAATTCTGATCCTACTGGCAAAGCAAAACACACAGGGAGATGTTCGAGAGATCAGACGGGATTTTGAGGTCGTTGTTGAAGCATGGTCTGATGTAAAACAAGCTAATGCTTTTGCTTGTTGTAGCGCCCTCTTCAGGACAGCTTATAAAAACATTTTTATGTTCTTTTATTTATTTATTATCTTAGCCACATCCCATCCACCTGTCAGGTCTCCACCTATACCATGACAGCTACCAACCAGGAAGGGGGTGAAGGCCATCATGTGCTTTTTACAAGAGCTTCTGCCCATGTTGTCATGATAAACCATAACACACTTGATGGAAAGCACTGTCCACTCTTTCTACATGCTCCTACAGACAGTCCTGATTGGCTAGTGTCCTTATGATTGACAGTATTGTGAGTGGGTGTGTCCCTTCCATGCAATTTTGTTTTCTTGGACTTTCTCCTGAAATCCTTCCTGTTGCACCAGAGGTCGTATATCAAGGTCATGTATCCCATTACTGTATATACACTGATCAGGCATAACATTATAACATTATAAAATTATGAGGGTGAAGTGAATAACACCGAATAACATCATCTGTTAGTGGACGGATTTTTTAATTATATTCAGCAATCGAACATTTTGTCCTCAAAGTTGACGTGTTAGAAGCAGGAGAAATGTGCGAGCGTAAGGATTTGACAAATTGGGACGTCTAGACGACTGGGTCAGAGCATCTCCAAAACTGCAGCTCTTGTGGGATGTTCCTGATCTGCAGTAGTCATTATCTATCAAAAGTGCTCCAAGGAAAGAACAGTGGTGAACCGCCGACTGGGTCGTGGGCGACCGAGGCTCAGTGATGCACGTGGGGAGCGAAGGCTGGTCCCTGTGGCTCAAACTGCTGAAGAAGTTCATGCTGTTGATGATCGAATGGTCAGAACTGTTTTAGCAGCCAAAGGGGACCAACACAATACTAGGCAGGTGGTCATAATGTTCTGCCTGATCAGTGTACACACCCCTGTAGAGCATAGCAATGCTAATTACACACTAAAGGGCACAACTCAAGTTATAAGCAACAGACAAGATAATTAGTAGGAGAGTTCATCAAGCCTGGCTGAAAATGCAAGATGGGTTCCTCCCATAGTTCCTCCCTTAATAACTCTCACTCTAGTGTTAATTGATTAATTAATTAATATTTAACAGTTACTTAACTATCAGAAATGTGAATATGATTATAATTCTTACTGGAAACAAACATAATATGAAGCATTTCTGTGTGTGAACCCAAGTATATTACAGAAATTTGTTGTTTTGAATTTGAAGTTTGAAAAGCCAAATATCCTCCTCTTCAGCAAAACCAAATAAGATATTCAACCGCTGAACAAACGCTTAAATAATCTTAAAAATGACCTGATAATGTGATAATGTGAGTTGTTGTTTTTTTGACAGGTGTAAATCAGTTTTGTCGAGTCGCGCCGAATGAACTTGTAAAGTGAAGACTGAAATAAATAAATGATGAACCTCAAGGTGCTTCTGCCAAGACCTCTGGGAGTGCCGCTGGCATTACTGTCTAAAAGCTTTGCCAGGAAAACAAACTGTTCCTGATGGATGTCAGAGTCATGTTGGACTGAGAGAGAAAAAACCCAACAGGAAGTCCTTGTATGGTCGTTAAAAACCGCTAAGAGCTTTGTGTAAGATTTAGTCCCGTTAAAAGCGTGCGACCAAAATTGTGTCAGTTGTGTAAGCGGTGCATAATGCAAACATGAGAATGTGTCAGACATAATAGCAGATTAATTATTTATTCAAACACACCATCAAGCCTCTTTATATGAGGGATAGATTTAATTACATTTGCCCCTGTGCCAGCTCAATCTACATACACAATAGGGTGCTGAGGTTATTAGATGGTGCAATCAAATGTATGTTTACCTCATTTGGCCCAGCAGACGCGTTTGCATTGCAAATATGCGTTGAAAACTTATTCATTTACAGCCTCCAGAGAAAGAGAACTATAGTCTTATTGCATCAGACCATAATAAGTACTTCATATCCGATTAAATCACCACTTTCAGATTTCAATTCATTTATATCACTAATAGTATCAGAGTGCCAGAATGGACTCTTCTGGAGGAGGGGGTTTGGAGCAGTTTTCAAGGGTTCTGAAAAAAATGTACATTTCCCAGCAAACCCCAGAACAAAAAAGTACAGGTTGATTTTATTTAATGTGGACAGGAGTAGGAGGTCAAATCGACAGCCTACGGGACAAAGAAAACCCATAATCATTAACATTAGAGCGTACGCTGTTTACGCTGCGCTTTATGAAGCATTTCATTCTTTTATTCGTTTCAGCAGCAGCAGCAGTTCAGGGTCATGTTGGTTTAGCGATGCTGATGTCTTCATATTTTGAGAACTTGAGCCAACTAAGCTTATCAAGATCCATTACAGGCTACGAAAAAAAAAAACTGGAGCAGCAGGAAGGATCGATCGGAATTCCTTCAATAGAGTACAGGAGGAATTGTCAAGAATTTCTTAAAAGAAAGGATGGGATCATGGGGGATGGGTCAAGAGAGGGTGGGACTATTTGGGATTGATGGGAATTCTTTCAAGTGAGGGTGGAATTGTATGGGATTCCCAACAGAATTCCTTTGATAGAGTTCAAGATTGATCAAAATTCTTTCAAAAGAGAGTGCAGTTGTATTGGATTGTCAGAATTTCTTAAAAAGAGGGGCGTTAGTGTGTGATTGGTCAGAATTGCTTAAAAGAAAATAATGTTTTTGTTTTGGATTGGTTAGAATTCCTTTAAAAAAAAAAGGGTGGAATTGTTCTGGATTGGTCAGAATTCCTGAAAGAAACTGGTGAGATCATGTAGGATTGGTCAACATTCTATAAATCACTGGTTGGAAATCATTCAGTAAAGAATGGTATTGTGTGGGATTGGTCAGAATTCCTTTGATACATGGCAGGATGAATTAGAATCCTTTCAAGAGAGGATGGGTTGTTTTGGAATGATCAGAATTCCTTTTTTTTTTTTTTTTAAAGCGGGTGGGATTGTGTTGGATTGGTCAGAATACTTAAAAAAAAAAATTGGTCAGAATGTCTTTAATAGAGGAGAGGAATATGTGTGATTGGTTCCTTTAACCGAGGCTGTAATCATGTGGGATTGGTCAAAATTTATTAAAGAAGGGGTGGAATTCTATGGGATTGGTCAAAATCTCTTTAATAGAGGAGAGGAATATGTTAATCAGAATTCCTTAAAAAGAGAGGAATTGTGTGGAATTAGTCGAAACATTTAAAAATAAATAAATTGGACAGAATTCCTGCAGAGATTTTTGGTCAGAATTCCTCAAAAAGTTTGTGGGATTGATCAGAATTCTTTCACTAGAGGGATGGATTGTGTTTGAATAGTCAGAATTACTTTAATAGAGGAATGTGTGGGATTGGTCAGAATTCTTGTAAGAAATGTTGAGATCCTGTGGGATTGGTCAAAATTCTATAAAATAAGGGTGGATTGGAATTTCTTTAGCAGAGAATGGGTTCGGGGTGGAATCGGAATTTTATCCAAAAAAAATGTTATCTAAAAAAAAAGGAATGCGATTGATCGGAAATTTTGGTGAAATTGCGTAATAGTAAACTACAGTCCATTTCACTATAATTTCCTTTTTTGCTCATTTGTAATGAAACAAGGCAGGGGGTCGTATTTTCCCTGCTGGATCGCTGCTTATGAATAGTATGAATAGTATTCTGTTTTTTTTTAAAAGCATCCGCATGTCAACAGAATAAATGCAAGCGCTAAACCAACTTGCCATTCAGTCTGTGCAGCCAACAAAAAGCTCCATCCTTTTCATAAGAATATGAACGAGGCCATGGCAACAGGACAGATTTTGAAACATCTTTAGAACGTCGCTAGTCCATTGGCTCTAGTGTGCTAGCGTGAATGCAAGGTAATGGAGTGTGCATTAGAGAAAATGATGGGGGGGGGAAGAAATCATGTAATCTGTTTAGAAGTTCGGTACTACCTTTCAGAGTAATGTACGGTGAACTGCTACACAAAACAACCTTGAGAAGTCAAAGCTTTTTTTATTTCCTAAAATAAATATCAGGAAAGAAAAAAAAAATAGAGAGCATTTTTAAATGAATGATTCTGGGCACTTTTGCTTCCTGTCATATGAAATACACTTTCCTCAGTCTGGCCAAATGTGATGGAGAAAAAAAAGACGGCTTTCAAGCAGCTTTGCCACTGTGCTTTCAGTAAATGAGTCACTTTTACCTGCATCCTTTTTCATTCTGAATAAAGGTGTTATTGATAAGGAACAGTTGTGACACACTGAAAGAGAGAATATATACGGTTTTACGGTACGTGTATTTTACGGTCACCTAACCAAGAGATTGCTTTCTCAGCATCC